>NW_017671199.1:167086-191235 GCF_001879085.1 Nicotiana attenuata | reverse complement strand
TGGAGAGTTTTAAAGGAAGAATAGAACTCTTGAGGACATGGCTAGAACCATGCTGCTTTCTAGTAAATTGCCTCACAACTTCTGGGCAGAGGCTGTAAACACTGCATGTTACATAATCAATAGATGCATGACCGGACCTCTGGTAGAGAAGACTCCCTATGAGTTACTTAAAGAGAGAAAACCAAACATATCCCATCTTAGGGCATTTGGTTACAAGTGCTATGTGCACAATAATGGAAAAGACTCCCTAGGTAAGTTTGATCCCAGAAGTGATGAGGGAGTATTCTTGGGATATTCTTCACATAGCAAAGCATATAAAGTGTTTAACAAAAGAACTTTGTGTGTAGAAGAAAGTGTGCATGTAGTATTTGATGAAACTAACATTCTTTCTGAGAGACAGGAACATGAAGATGAAGCCATCGGATTGGTAAAGGACTTGACTCAAGCATCAGCTCAGGTCAAAGTGGGACCAACAGAAGGAACATGTAATGGAACAGGTTCTTCCATATAGGGCAACCTGACAGGGGGAACTAATCAAAGAGGGAAATAAATTCTTTGAAGGAACCTGTTCATGATCCTGTTCCTCAGCAAATGGCTGAAACATCTAGCAGAAGCCAGTTGGTTGTGAAATCTCACAAGTATCAAAGTTCTCATCCCATTGAGAACATTCTCACTGATCCAACATCTGGAGTCAAAACCAGATCACAATTAAAGAATCTGTGTGCTTTTGATGCTTTTCTATCTATCATTGAACCTAAAAATGTTGTTGGGGCTTTGCAGGATGCAGATTGGGTGAATGCAATGCAGGATGAACTCAACCAGTTTGAAAGAAGTGTGGCATCTAGTTCCAAGACCCAAGGACAGATCAGTCATTGGTACAAAATGGGTCTTCATGAACAAACTTGATGAAGATGGAACAGTTACAAGAAATAAGGCAAGATTGGTGGTCCAAGGTTACAGCGAGGAGGAGGGCATAGACTATGATGAAACTTTTGCTCCAGTTGCAAGACTAGAGGCAATCAGACTTCTCATAGCCTTTGCAGCACATATGGAATTTACTCTTCATCAGATGGATGTCAAAAGTGCCTTCCTAAATGGCTACCTGAAAGAAGAAGTGTTTGTGAAACAACCTCCAGGGTTTGAGAGCAAGGAATATTCTGAGCATGTGTACAAGTTAGACAAAGCTCTCTATGGACTCAAGCAGGCCCCAAAAGCATGGTATGAACGACTGTCAAAATTCCTGCTGGAGCATGGTTACAAGAGAGGTAAAATTGATAGTACCTTATTCTTAAGAGAAAAAGGTAAGGATCTCCTTGTTGTACAAATTTATGTTGATGACATAATCTTTGGGGCCACCACTGACAAGCTAAGTAAGGACTTTGCAAAATTAATGGGGAGTGAGTTTGAAATGAGCATGATAGGAGAGCTTAATTTCTTCTTAGGCTTACAGATCAAAAAAAGTCCAAATGGAACCATGACCCATCAACAGAAGTATACAAAAGAGCTAATCAAAAAGTTTAAAATGGAGGAATCTAAAGAAATAGACACACCCATTGCAACTGCCACTAAATTAGATGTTGATGAACCTGGTTCATCAGTTGATCAAAAGTTGTATAGGGGTATGATTGGTTCACTCTTGTATCTCACTGCCAGCAGGCCTGACATTGTTTTTAGTGTAGGGCTTTGTGCTCGTTTTCAGGCAAATCCAAAGGAGTCTCACTTGACTGCTGTCAAGAGGATACTGAGATATCTGAAAGGCACCACTGATCTGTGCCTTTGGTATCTTAAAGGTAGTAATTTTGATCTAGTAGGATATGCTGATGCTGATTATGCAGGGTTCTTAGTGGACATGAAAAGCACCTTAGGTATGGCACACTTCCTTGGTTCATGCCTTGTGTCATGGGCTACCAAAAAGCAAAATTCTGTGGCCCTATCTACTGCTGAAGCTGAATATGTAGCTGCTGCTTCTTGTTGTGCTCAACTGCTATGGATCAAACAACAGCTGGTAGATTTTGGAATTGAAGTGGGATGTATTCCAATATTCTGTGATAACACTAGTGCTATAAGTATGACAAAGAACCCTGTTCATCATAAGAGGACTAAGCACATAGATGTTAGACACCACTTCTTAAGAGATAACTATGAGAAAGGATTGGATTGATTTCAATAGAATTCTGTGCCACTGATAAACAAATAGCTAATATTTTCACTAAAGCACTGAGTAGAGAAAACTTTGAGAGGAACAGATTGGAATTAGGGATGATTAAGATCACCTAATAGGTCCAGTTCAGAATGCACATTGAAAAAAAAAATTGGATTTTTTTGGTTAGGAGTTCTAATTTTGTGTAAATATCTAGATCAATTCTTACTCAGTTTCATACTTTAATTAGTATACTCCTGTGACATGTATATATATATATGATTCACTGATCTCTTACAAAGTTTCTTCTACTTTGGCATTTGAGGCATGTTCAAGAGAGTTCTAAATGAAGAACCTGGTTCATCAGTATGTGTTCATATGAAAAGCTCAGGTATGTTTTCAATACTCTACACAATTAGAAAGATTATTTTTCCAATCATGAGCAGAAGTCCTACATTCATCAAATTCCCAGAAATTCTATCCGTTGAGCATTGAACCAGTTTCGTTCTCCTAGAACTCTAAAAACCGGGATTTTTGCCTAAAATCTAGCGAGGCCTAATAATCACTAAGAGACCGGAATTACACCTTGATTAGACTTCTACTTGACCTCTGAAAAGCTGTCGTTACTGCGTTGAAGTCCAATCACCTTTAAATACACCACACCCCTCCTTCATTAGTTCATAACCGTCAAAACTCTTCTCCAGTTCTGATCGCCCTCTTCTTGTCCAGAAATCCCAAATCTTCTTTCTTCTAAAAAATTCCCAAAACTCCTCCATAGTCGAAGAACCATGTCTAAACCCCAAGATAATCCTGGCACTTCCCCACCAGCATCTCCCTCTAACACATCCTCATCTACTCCTCCTATTGAAAACCCAAAACCTAGGTTTCACAGGCAGAAAATGCTAGCTAGAAAAACTGCAGCCTCTGGAGCTTTAAGGAAAGCTCTAAGTGAGAAATTGAAGGCTAGTCAGAGGAAGGAAAGTCATGCTCAAGAATCTGACTCAAGCTCTGAGTCTGATGATTTTATTTCTGCCAGCGAAGGAGAAGGACATGGGTCATCTGACACTGAAAATATTCAAGAAACTCCTGGTGAGGTAAATTCTTGTTTGGTATTCTCTGATGCTGTTGAAAGTGTAGAAAATAGGTTTGTCTTGGTTGGTCCTGTTAAAGATGTAAAGGGGGCTGATTCTAGTAAAAGAGGAGGTAAAAAGAAAGAAAAAAAGAGAAAGGGAGTCAGTGGTGATGTGAGGGGAAATAAGAAAGAAAAAGTAATGGCTATCTGTGGAGGTGTTGAAGAAGGTGGCAACAAGTCAGGGGGAAGTGGTTCTGGGGAGGCAGCTGAAGGGCTTGTTAATTTAAGCAAGCAACAAGATGGACCTGGTTCATCTGCTGAGGAGACTCTGGCTGATCTTCTAAAGAAGGTTGGGGCCAGTTATGATCCAAAGAAGTGTAAAGCTTCCACACAAAAGGCTCCAACTGCTTCCAAGCCAACAAAGAAAAGCAAAACGTCATCCCCAAAACCTACTGTACCTTCAGTACCTAAGGGAAGAGCTACCAGGAGCAGGGTCAAACAAAGTGAAGTAGAATTACAGAAAGCTCTGGAAGAGAGCAGGAAGAAAAAGAGGGAGAAGCGAAAAGCAAAGGTTGTGGAGAGTTCTGAGGTTGCAGAAGAAGAAGAAGAGGAGATGGAACTGGTCCATCAAGAAAGAGGAACAACTGAAGAGGTTCCAACACCCAAACCAAAAAGTTCCAAGACTTCTTCCAAGAAGTCTTCCTCTGTACCTATACCTGCTGAATCTTCTTTAGCCAAAAGAACTAGGTCTGTTATGAAGGGTAAACAAAAGAAAATTGTTGAAGAAGATAAAGAGTGGAGTGGTGGAGAAGAAGAAGAATCAGAGAAAGAACATGATAGGTTTGCCATCTTTGGCAAAAGAAATTTTTTGAAAGGAAGGCTGCTGAAAGACCTGGATGAACCAGGAATGAGGAGGTTGGTAGATGCTCTTACTGCACAAGGGTGGAAGGACATGGTCCTTGAATTGGATGGCAGGCTGGCCAGGAATGAACTAATTGAGTTTATGGCAAATGCCACTGTGAAAAATGGGGTAGTCTCCAGCCTGGTGAGAGGAGTAAAAGTGGAGTTTGATGCAGTCAAACTGGGTGAGATTCTGGGCATACCTAGTGAAGGGTATGATGATTATACAAGGCAAAGGAGGCCATGTCTGGAATCTCTTCCCACTGCTCTTCAAATTACTAGAAATTTTTGTGACGTTGCAACTGCTGAAGATGTATCTGAAGCCAGGTTTGTGCAGAAAAGTGAGATGAGACCTGAGCACAAGGTCTTGTTTGAATTTGTTAACAAGTGCCTGCTGCCCAGACAGGAGAGGTGGCACACTGCCAACTACATGGACCTGGTTCTTATGGAGTGCCTTGTGAGAGGAATACAGATAAATTGGCCTGCGTATATTGTCAAATTACTGGACAGGGTCATTAATGGCTCCAAGGCACATGCAACTCCATATCGGTTCATACTGACTACTGTGCTGGACAGGCTAAGGGTGCCTTTGAAGAAATGGGAGATGGCATCAAGCAAGGAGCATTTTGGTGTTAAGACCTTATTGGCTTGTGACTATCCTGTCAATGCCATCCCAGTTGAACCTGGTTCATTTCTGAAGACACCTGTGAACAGCAAGGTTAGGGCTTTGGTTCAAGAGTGTGGAACTAAGGATGATGAAATTGCTAGGCTTCAGGCTCGTGTTGCTGAATTGGAAGCTGAAAGAGATGGCCTTAGAGCTGAGCTAGCAAAGAAAAGGAGAAAAGTGATGGGATGCTTCAGAATATGCTCAACCTTCTCCAAACCCAGCCCTCTAGTTCTTCCAAGCCTTAGGTCCTCCAGTTGTTGCCTTCTGAACCAGTCTACTACCCCCCAGTGACCCAGATTAGGGGCTTTTTCTATTTTTGCTCATGTTTGGAAGTTTTTTCTTTCTTTTTGTGGTTTGTAGGTGGAAAGATATCTTATCAATGACAACTGCTGTTTCTCTTGTTCTATGAAGATTTTGTTCTTAATAGTTGAATGTTTGTTGATTATTGATGATTTAATCCATGTTTTCACTTGCAGTTGCCCAAGTGGCCATGAGTAATTACTAAATTCTGGGCTTCACAATGTAGGCAACTTTTCGATGATGCCAAAAGGGGGAAGAGATATTGTGCTTTAATCTTTATTCTGAATAATGTGATACTTATAACCTAATTAAACCTGGTCCTTGATGATAAGTTAAAATTCTAAGTTAAGTGTTGATGGTTAAGCTATGGCTAAGCTGAGTTCTTACAGATTTTTGATCCATAAAAGCATAGAGTTTGTCATCATCAAAAAGGGGGAATTTGTTGGCCCAAGTTCAGGTGAAGTTTTGAAGAATGACAAATGAACTCACTCATGGACCAGGTCCATCATGTGAGGCACAGTATCTATCAACCTAGACATGTGAGATACACGTGAAGGAGATAAGTCTCAGTGATCAAGCAGCAATATCTCCTGAACTAATCGAAAAGGTTGCATATTGGATGAGGAGAGAAAGTCTTCTCATGGGAAGACGACACAATCCGGATAAAGGATAGGGTTCGAGTTTGTATTGTTCAAGGACTCAACTTCGATGGAAGATTAGCAATTGAGTCTCAATCAAACTCTGATTACTAACTCATTAAATAACAGTGATTGTTCTCTTTTACAGGTATTGCACAAACGCAGAAGTTAAACTAAATTGAGAGCAAAAGAGCGAGGCAATTTTGCAAGCAATTTATGTGAGATTCAAGTGTGCATTCCTGAAGCTACTTGGACAAGATAGAAGAACCAATTCCATTATGTCTTTCTTTTATTTTAGTTCAATTGTAGTAGGTGTTTTAAAGTTGTACCTTTCCAGCTTTCATAGAATAAATTGTATTAGGTACTTTGAGTATTAAAGTTAGAGTTAACTTGAAGGTGTCGCAACAGTTGAGGCTGTATGCTACACTGGGATGAGAGTTTAATCCTTAGGTTTACAAGAGTTTTGTAAATGCTGTTTTGGCTCAGTGATTTTAGTGGAAGTTTGGGAAAATCCTACTGAGTAGTAGGTCGTGGTTTTTTCACCCTTTGAGCCAGGTGTTTTTCACGTAAAAATCTCTGTGTTCTTTATTTTATGCACTCTTAATTCCGCAAACAGTAGTAGTAAGTACACCTAGAAGAACGAGGTTCTTCTAAAGCGAAAATTGGGTAGCACACAAATCACCCCCCCCTCTTGTGTGGTATTGACATTAAGAACATCAATCGGTATGCACTATGACTTTGGCGCCCATGAGATACTGCCGAAATTTCTCCATTGCGAACACAATAGCCAACAGCTCTTTTTCAGTCACCGAGTAGTTCCTTTGGGCATCATTCATTGTCTTGCTCGCGTAGTACACCGGATGAAACATTTTGCTCACTCTTTGACCCAAAATGCCCCAACCGCAACATCACTCGCGTCGCACATGAGCTCGAAAGGCAAGCTCCAATTGGGTGCGATAATAATAGGAGTGGTGGTCAACTTGTGCTTGAGAAGTTCAAATGCTTGCATACATCCCTCATTGAACACGAGCTTGGCATCCTTTTCTTATCTCTTGCACAAAGGATTCACTACCTTCGAAAAATCCTTGATAAATCTCCGGTATAATCCCGCATTCCCAAGAAAACTTCTAAACCCCCTTGACAGAAGTGGGGGGAGGAAGCCTTGAAATGACCTCTATTTTAGCTTTGTCCACCTCTATACCATGCTTTGAAATTTTATGTCCAAGAACTATGCCCTCCTCAACCATGAAGTGGCATTTCTCCCAATTGAGTACAAGATTGGTTTCTTCACATCGGGCCAACACCCTATCAAGATTCTTCAAACACTCATCAAACGAGTCACCCACAACACTGGAGTCGTCCATGAACACCTCCAAAATATCTTCCACCATGTCGATGAAAATGGCCATCATACACCGCTGGAATGTAGTCGGTGCATTACACAACCCAAAAGGCATCCTAGAAAAGGCAAAGGTGCCATATGGACAAATGAAAGTGGTCTTTTCCTGATCTTACGGAGCAATCAAGATTTGGTTGTACCCAGAATACCCATCCAAGAAACAGTAGAAGGCACGCCCAGCAAGTCGATCAAGCATCTGGTCAAGGAAAGGCAATGGAAAGTGATCCTTGCGGGTCACTTTTTTCAGCTTGCGGTAGTCTATGCACACCCTCCATCCGGTGACTGTCCGGGTAGGAATTAGTTCATTTTGTGCATTGGTCACCACGGTAATACCACCCTTCTTCGGCACACATTGTACCGGCGAAGTCCAAGAACTGTCAGAGATGGGGTACACAACCCCGGCATCTAACCACTTGATCACCTCTTTTTTCACAACTTCTTGCATTGCCTCGTTCAACCTCCTTTGATGTTCCAAGGAGGATTTTGCATCATCTTTAAGAATAATCTTGTGCATACAGAATGCGGGGCTTATTCCCCGAATATCAGCTAAAGTCCATCCAATTGCTTTCTTCCACTTTTGGAGCACCGCCAATGTGGCATCTACCTACATGTTTGTAAGACAAGAGAAAAGAATAACTGGAAAAGTTGAACTAGGGCCTAAGAGTTCATACCTGAGGTGTGGAGGCAACGGCTTCAACTCCAACACCGGAGGTTCCTCGATTGAGGGCTTTGTTGGTGGAGTCTTCCTATTCTCAAGATCCAAGGACAGCTTCCGAGGCTCATAAGAGTAAGAGCCCATTCTATGTAAAGCATTGACACACTCCACACGGCCTTCATCCTCATTTACATCAAGATTCAACAAAACCGCCTCTAGAGGGTCCTCCACATTGATCATTGCACTAGTATTATCAATTATCACTGCCGTGACAAGATCCACAAATGAGCACACTTCAGTAGAGTTGGGCTGCTTCACTGACTTACACACATGAAAGACCACTTTTTCATCACCCACTCGGAAAGTGAGTTCCCCTGCTTCCACATCAACTAAGGCCTTCCCAGTAGAAAGGAAAGGTCTTCCCGAAATTATAGGTACCTCGAAATCAACCTCACAATCGAGAATCACAAAATCAGCTGGCAAGATGAATTTGTCCACCCGGACGAGAACATCATCTATTATACCCAAGGGCCTCTTCATTGATTTATCTGCCATTTGCAACCTCATGGAAGTCGGCCTCAGCTATCCAATACCCAAAGTCTTGAAAACTGAGTAGGGCTTCAAGTTGATACTCACCCCTAAATCACATTAAGCTTTAGCAAAGTCTGCACTTCCAATAGTGCAAGGAATGGTGAAAGCACCGGGATCCTCCAACTTCGGAGCCATTAAATGCACTATAACACTAACTTGGTGGATCATCTTGATAGTTTCACAGTCCATGGATCTTTTCTTCGTCACCAAATCTTTCATGAATTTAGCGTAGCCGGGCATTTGCTCCAAAGCCTCCACCAAAGGCACATTAATGGATAAGCTCTTCATCATGTGAATGAATTTTTTAAACTGGTTCTCATTTTTTTGCTTTGCAAGCCTTTGAGGATAGGGTGGAGGTGGCCTTGGCAAAGGAGCTTTGGCTTTAGGTACAATCGCTTCCGGCATGTCTATTACGTGTTCCCTAGATGGGTTCACGTCATTCTGAGTTTCCACCTCGGTATCTTTGATATCAATCCTCACTTCTTTATTCACGTTCTCATCAATAACATTCTCCACCACCAAAGGGATCTCATCCTCTTGCAGCTCAACTTCATCACTCAAAATTTCTTTTTGTTTGGAGGCATTCACATCACCGCCTCGTCCACTTCTTGTAATTACTACCATTGCTTGCCTGGTATGGTTCCCACCCTTTGGGTTGACTACCGTATCACTAGGTAGAGCCCCCTTAGAGCGAGTATTCAAGGATTGTGAGATTTGGCCTAGCTGAACCTCCAAGTTAGTGATTGAAGTATTGTGGGATGCTAACTGAGCATCTGAGTCAGCATTCTTTTTCATCATCTGTTCAAACATCATTTCAATTCTCCCCATGTCATTATTGGATGAACTAGGCCCTTGGGATGGAAATGGGGGTGGATTGCTCGGTTGCTTATACATTGGGGGCCTTTGAAAGCCTTGCCCCCGATTTCCCTGATTGTTATTGTTCCAACCACCCTGATTGTTGTTTCCACCCCAGTTGTAGTTGTTGCCCTAGTTTCCTTGATTGTTCTGATTGTTGTTCTGGTTGCCCCAATTAGGATTTTGATTGTTGTTTCCCCAAATGTTGTTCCTTTGTTGTTGATTACTCCAATTATCGTTCCCTTGTTGTTGATTACCCCAATTGCCTTGGGATCTCCATTGTTGTTGTTGGTAGGAAGAATTGCCCCTTTGGCCTTGATAATTGTTCACGTATTGCACTTCTTCATTCTGCTCTACATACCCATCATCTTGGAACCCACCACTATCTTGGTTGTATTGATCCGAATTCCCTTGGTTCTGTTGCCCTCTTTGTCTTTGTTTGTTCACTAACATGTTCACACCCTCCATAGCATTCACTTGTCGTACAGCTTGAACCTATTGTAACTGTGCCTTTGCTAGCTGGTACATAGTTGTTGTCAGTTCTACTATTGCCTGCCCATGATCATGGAGCTCTTTGTGCAAATGAATTACCGTGGGGTCACCCTGTGGCACATTTGCTCTACTTTGCCAAGCGGAAGAAGTCTCTGCCATCTCGTCCAAAATCTCACATGCTTGATCATACGGCGTGTTCATGAAGTTGCCCCCAGCTAATTGGTTCACTATGCACTGGTTTGTTGTGTTAATGCCTCGGTAGAATGTCTGTTGTATCATTGCCTCAGTCATATCATTGTTAGGGCATTCCTTAACCGTTGTCCGGTATCGCTCCTAAATTTTATGTAGTGGTTCGTTGGGCTCTTGTTTGAAGGCTAAGATTTCATCCCTCAAAGTTGCCATGTGCCCCGGTGAGAAAAACTTCGCATTAAATTTGTCCGCCAACTCATCCCAGGTATGGATGGAATGGTTGGGGAGTCTCTCCAGCCAGTCTAGTGCCTTCCCCCAAAGAGAAAGGGAATAGTCTCAACCGCAAGGCATCCTCGGACACGTTGGTTTGCTTGCTCCCCCAGCATGTATCAACAAAACCCTTGAGGTGCTTGTAAGCATTTTGATGGGGAGCACCCGTGAAATATCCTCGTTGCTCCAGCAAGGTCAGCATCACATTGGTAATTTGGAAATTGCCCGCCCGGATCTGGAGCGGGACAATTGCACTGGCATATCCTTGAAAGGGAAGCACCCGAGGGGCCACTCTTGGAGGTGGTGGGGGAGGGTCTGGAATGTTATCGTTGGCATTAGCATTGGCCTGGAGGCCTATCCGTTGTCCTTGAGGTACAAGAGGCACCTCATCCTCACCGATGTCATCAACCTCCTCCCCGGGATCACATTTCCAAGAGGGTCATTGTTGTTGTTTGCCGCCATTTTGTACCTGGATTGGCGTCACCAAAAGATTAGTATCACCGAAGGAAAGAAAAACAATACACAAAACTATTTAGATAGATAGCCAAAATCGTTAGCTCCCCGGCAACGGCGCCAAAAAGTGATCGGTGCCAACCCTGCACCACTATAGAGCGGCGAGAGCGGTCGATGAAGATTTTACCTGAATAGGTCGGGATTGAATCCACAGGGAGCTAGATTTGGGGATTGGATTCCTATCTAAACTAGCAATGTGTAATGCTCTTCATTACGCTTCCAATCATAGTTGTTATTTTGATTACTTCTATTTTTTATACTATAAGATGCTAAATTTAACTAAGAATACTTGCTAAAGGGTTGTCTAATAGGTAACGAGGCACTAGGGAAGTGACTTCCCCTTAGGTGAATACTTGATGGGTTCCTAAGTCTAAGGCAAAGATGTTATGTTTGGGATCGCGATATAGACATTTGCACGACACTACTCACTCTATACCTCTCGGTAGCTTGAGTGACTTTGTCCGAATTGACTTTCTCAAGACCAATTGGGCGTCGAAATTAAACAAGCAATGCAGGCTCAAGTCGGGTATTACTATCTCTATATTTAACCCTTTAATTGGGTCTATCAATCTCTTGAGTACGCCCCAATTTCCTGTTGGACTGATTTCCTAGACTTCAATTCTCTTCAGCTCTCTTTCTCAAGAAGAGTCCAAGTCACTTAGGCACAAATTAGTGTTTGCAACCACTAATCCAACATACAAAACACAAATCAGTCCAAATATCAACCACCCATAAACATCTAAGCTTTAAAACATATGACCCATCAAATACCCACACTAGGGTTGAGCCACAACCCTAGCTAATGGGTCTAGCTACTCATAATAATGGAAGAAAACAAGAAATTAGATGAAGAATAATCCATAATATTTAATTACAAACTAAGATAATGAAGATTCAGCGCAAATGTAGCTACAAATTACTCAAAATGGAACAAAAGAGTCATTCACGTGCTCTCCTCAATGTTAGATTAAAAAAGATGACCTAAAAATGTGAAAAGAAAGTATTTATACTAGGCCGAATTTTCTGGACAAAAATACCCCTGACGAGGTAATGCGGTCCGCACAAAATGCACCGCGGACCGCGCTGAGGCTTTTTGGCTTGATTCTGCGTTCTCTGAATCTGGCCACCGCGGGCCGCATACAATGCACCGCGGCCGCGGTGGCTTCAATGCGGTCCGCACAAAATGACTTGCGGACCGCGTTGGCTTCAATCTCCATTTTTCATAACTCTCTGAATCTAATCTCCCCGGACAACATAAAATGGTTTGCGGCCACGGTGAGGCTACTGCGGTCCGCACAAAATGGTTTGCGGCCGCAGTGCTTGCGTTACCAAAAACCGCACCTCTCTGAATCTCATCACTACGGACCGCACAAAATTGATTGCGGCCGCAGTAGATCTGTTTCAACTGTGCTTGGACTTGTCCTTGGTACTTGTGCATGTTTCACTCTTTTTTGAGTTGGTTTTGACTAATTGCCACCTTTTTGACCAAACCCTGCAAACAAGTACGACATGTAAGCCTGTGGGACTATTTTGCATACATTTTTAATCAAAACTCAAGTAAAAAGGAGTGTAAAATGAACTAGAATCCCTAGTTATCATTAGTCAACCTAGAAGTTTTAATAGATTGTCTAATAGTGCTACCTGTGGGTGGCTTCAAAATGATTCCAAGCCCGGTCCCTTTCACATTCGAGGCACCGTCCGTGAAGAGGGTCCATACCCCCGATGATGTACCCGATTTTAGCAGAAGTTCTTTTTTCACTTTTGGCACGAGGGTTGGTGTAAAATCGGCTATGAAATCATCTAAAATTTGAGACTTGATGGCCGTTCGGGGTTGATATTCGATATCATACCCGCCAAGTTTGATTGCCCATTTGGCCAATCGGCCTGACAGCTCGGGCTTATGTAAAACATTTCGGAGAGGATAAGTAGTTAACACACATTTTGGGTGACACTAGAAATATGGCTTTAGCTTTCTTGATACGCTTATTAATGCAAGTGCTAATTTTTCAAAGTGAGGGTATCTAGTTTCAGCATCTCCTAGAGTCCGACTTACATAATAAACAGGAAATTGCGTATCTTGCTCTTCTCGAACTGGTACCCCGCTTACCGCTATCTCGGACACTGCCAAATATAAGTAAAGCTTTCATCTACCTTCGGAGTGTGAAGCAGAGGTGGGCTCGATAAATATCGTTTCAATTCCTTTAATGCTTGCTGGCATTCCGGGGTCCTGGCGAAATCCCTTTTTCTTTTTTAGCAAGGAAAAGAACATGTGGCTTCGATCCGATGACCTCAAAATAAATCGACCCAAGGCGGCTATTCGTCCTGTTAACCTTTGTACGGCTTTCACACTATCTGCGATAGTGATATCTTTGATGGCCTTGATCTTGCCGGGGTTGATTTCGATCCCTCTATTAGATACCATGAATCCGAGGAACTTGACCGAACCGACTCCGAAGGAACATTTTTCCATTCGCTCCATTTGAAACCGGGATACGAACTCCTTTAGTATCTCGTCGTTCCTCTGTCTTATCTTAAAAACGTTCGATTTCCTTGTCGCCACCTTTATGGCCCCGACATGTGCTTTCACGAAGGCGTCTGCTAACACAGCAAACGAATCGGTAGAGTTCGGGGGCGAGTTGTGATACCAAATCATGGCTCCCTTTGACAAAGTTTTCCCAAATTTTTTCAACAATACTGATTCGATCTCATCATCATTCAAGTTGTTTCCTTTAATCCCGCAAGTGTATGAGGTAATATGTTCATTAGGATCGGTTGTCCCGTTGTATTTAGGTATATCGGGCATGCGAAACTTTTTAGGAATGGGCTTCGGAGCCGCACTCGGAGGGAATGGCTTTTGTATGAATTTTTTGGCATCCAAACCTTTCAAGACCGGGAGTGCCCCCTGTATTTGATCAACACGGGAGTTATAAGTCTCCATTTTTTTGTCATTATCCTCAATCTTCTTCTCCCCGGACTCGATTCTCTAGGTGAGTTCCTCGAGGATCCTCATAATTGTGGGATCAGTCCTCGAACCATTACCGTTTGATCTTTCCGGTATCGGCTCAGTATGTCGAGTGTTTTCTGGTTCGACTATACTTGGAGTTTTGTGCTGACTTTGAAGGTGAGCGATAGCAACCTGTTGAGCTTGTAGCATTTCGAATATTACTTGTGTTGATACCCAATTTTTCCCTCATATATTTCAAATATGCATATATACCTTCAAAATAGTGCATGAGCATCACCGAGTATTTTTCCATAATTTTTCATAATTTTTAAAGGCTTTTAATCAATTTATTCCTGTATTTTTATATAAATAATTATTAATTGCATCACAAATAGTTTTATAATGATTTATTATTTAATTTGTTTCATCATTTATATCCATATTAAGTTTTAAATATTTTTCTATATACTTATTTTTGCATCCTTAGGCTAAAATTACATATTTTGCAATAATAGCCCATATATATGCATAATTATATTGTTTACACAAAAAATGACTTTTTATATTTTTATAATATTAAGTAATTATTTTGAATGATTTTCATGCACAAGTGATATTTTTTTATTTATTAATTATTTTTTTATGAATTATTTCTGATTTAATTGGGTATTTAAAATCTAGCCCTTTTTCTTAATTAATTTCGGACCTATACACTACCCATTACCCCAGCCCAATACATCAGCCCAATACCCTAATACCCAATACCAAACACCCATTAACCCAGACCCATACCTGTTTAAAAACCCGACCCAATTTCTTTTTAAAATCACTCAAAGATCAACGGCTCATAGCACCCCAACCCCTTTAATTTAGCTCCCCCTATCCCTAACCCCTCATTCTCTCTAAATCGCCGCCTTCAAACTCCCTCATCTCCCCCTCTTCTGAAACCCTAAGCGTCGTCACCCTCAATCCCCCTTCGATTCCAACCAGATATGGAATCCATCGATGATATTCTTACCTTATTCATCTTGTCTCCTTACTGGCTACCCGTTTTTGGTATTACATAATGGCTTGCCTAGAATGGCAAGCAAATCTGGCAAAAATCGAATCAAATCTGGTCCAAAATCTTTAACCTGTTGCTTATTCCGTCTGTGTTCATCATTTTTGATCTTTGGAAGTACGAATCTTTCCGTATCTCTCGCTGACTCGACTTAACCCTAGGGTTAGGGTTTCAGACCTTCTTTAATTGAACCAAATCTGGTTCGATTTTATGTTTCTTCTGAATAACCTCCTATCTATGTTCATTTTATTAAAATATATGACTCTTTGCCTTTATTTTTTTTATCGATTTTATGGTTTACCTAAAATAAGGGCTCAGATCTTTCTAGATCTAATCTGGTTCTTGATTTTTTAATTATTTTCCCCTTAATCTTTCCGTCTATATGTCTCTGTGCATCTTATTATAACTCTTTTTGTTAATTTCTGACTAATTTCCACTTACCCTAAATTAGGGATTTTTGATTCTGCAAAATCAAATCAAATCTGTTTGACTCTTTAATTATTGTGTTAAAATCTCTGTCTATATGCCTGTATGCATCTCTTTGCTTGTTATTACTGCTGATTTAGTATATTTTACCTAAAATTAGGGTTTGAGACTTTTACTCTTTCCTTCCTCGTATGGTACTGATACTTTCCTTATTTCCAGTCAATCTACCATGCTTCTATTATTTTCTTACCTTATTTGCCGTGAGACTGACTGTTAATTGATATTTTCCTAATTCTAAGTAGTACTTGCCTGATTACTCGTTAATTGACTGAACTCTGACTTCAATTGATTCTAGATTTATTTTCTTTCCTTATTTGTGTATTTTTGATTTATCTCTTATTCGTCTGCCTAATTGAACACTATTTAAATCCTTTCCCCTCTTCCCTTTAAAACAAGACTCGAACTCTCATACTCTCACTAAAAACTTAGTTCTTTTACTCTGATTCTGTGCTCATTGTTTCTGGTCTTGGCCGGCTGAAAGCCAAGGCCAAGTGACTCTGGAACTTAACTATTGTAGCATATATACTTGCTTTCTTGCTTAATTGGTAAGCCCTAATCCCTTGTTGTTTCATTCTCCATGTTTTTCATAATCAGTGTTACTCGAACAACATGTCTTGAACCTTACTTTTAGCATGATTCTACTTTTTATGCTCCTATGATGCTCTTATGGTCAATACTGTTAGTTTGAGATTAGCTATTTTGAATAATATGAATCCTCTTATAAGTTAGATTAATGTCCGGGCACACTGTTTGTTAATCCTGTACCTGTTTTGAACCTTGCACTCTTAGGACACTACAAGCATGTAATTAGTTAATTTGTCCTAATTTGTTGCTTAACTCATGTGCCATGTCTGTTAATATGTCATGTGATGGTCTGACTGCTTTGCCTAAGTTATTTCTGAATTAACATGTTTGAAACTATGTACTTTGCAAACTTTGTTGTTCTTCTGAATGCAATTCTGTGTTCTAAACCTTGTTTCTTCTGAAATTAAACTTTTTTGAAATTTGCCCCTACTCCCTTTTATATGCTGATTTAATTTAAAACCTCACTCTTAGTCCCTTAGGTTCTATCCTCAATCACCCCAGTGTAAGCACTGCTCAGGGTCCATGTGAGACTCCTGTACTCTGACACACTGGGAACTGGTTCCTAATCTCTTTTAAAACACTTCTGAGTGTGTGGTGTGAGCACGTGATTTTTGCCCTATATGAATTACTCCCATAGTTTCAAAACAAAATAATTTCTTTTTATTATTTGTAATTTTGTAGATTTTCGTGGTATTTTCTGTTAATTGTTTGTATTTGTTTGTGCATGTTTACTTTATTTTAATTAATGGAAAATACAAAAAAAAAATACGTTGCATGCACATTTAGGACTTAGTTTTACATATTTTAGATTAATTAGTAATTAGGGTTTTACAAAAATACAAAAATCACAAAAATTGGTTTGATTTTAGCTTTGAATTTTGTTTAGTTTTCCTTTGAATGGGCATTTAATTAATAGTGTTGATTATTAATTAGAGCTTAATATAATTGGATAGGTTAATTTAGTTTTTTTAGAGTTAATTTAGGTTTTTAGTTTTAATTTGAAAAGAAAAAGAAAAGAAAAAAAACAAAGAGAGATTCAGATTATTGGGCTTCTTTATTCATTTTTCCAAGCCCAAGTCATCTAGCACCCATGACCCAACTAGGACCAAACCACTCCTTCTCCGAAAATCCGCCCAAAAATCGGGTCCAACCCAATCAGTCCCTCTTGATGTCCAAACGACGCCATTTCATTGAAGACCCATCCCAGCCGTCGAGGTCTCTTGATCCAATGGTTGGGAAGTGGGTATCACTTGGTATAAAATTGTCCGAACCCCGACCCCCCTACCCCCTCGTCTCCTCTTTCACGAACTCCTTTCCCAAAACCCTAGCCGCCACAGCCCCCTCCATCGTCTGCCGCTGCGGGAAATCGCCCACGGCGGCGGCGGGTCTCCAATCGTCGTCAAAATTACACCAATTCACCACTTCACCTCCCTCATGCCCTTGACACCATCGGTTTCTCTTGAATCTCACTGGAACCCCTCGAATCTTCAAAACCCTAGCGCCGCCACAATTTTCCCTGATGGTGGCGCCACCTCTGACCAGCCTCAAATTTACACCCTAAATTCCCCAGCCTCCTCTCATTCCAAATACCAACTCCACTTCCCTCAAATCACTCCCAAATCCTTCGAATTTTAGATCGAAGGATTGAACCCTAATTTTAAAATTTCGGGCTCCAGTTTTGTTAAAGATTTAGGCGTATTGTAATGCTATTCGTGTGTTCTTTTCAAGAACACACGATTAATATCATAGTCCACCAAAAATCCGAGTAAATTAAAGATTCAAGTTCATGTCTCCAGGTGTTTGAAGCCCTGTAGGTATTTCTTTTTTATTTTTTCCTTTGATTAGTTTATTTTCTGTCTTTTCTTTTTTCTGTTTTTGATTTTCCAGTATTAATTATTCCTTCCTCTGCCTTTGAAACTTTTAATTTTCTAAATTTCGTAGTGTTAATTACATACACAGTAGTTTTTAAGTAATTTTCCTTTCTTTAAGTAATTAAGAATTTGTTAATAATTTGTTTCGAATTTCATTAAGTGCATCAATTGGAATTGGTAGAAATTTTGCCCAAAATTGCTTCTGCTCTTGTTTATTTCTTGTTTTAATTCAAAGTTTGGGTTCATTTGATTGTTTTGGGTTCGAGGGGTATACCCTTAAGCCCAATTTTGGGTTGGTTGCTTAAAGGATTCAACCCCAGGGTCAATTTGACCTATAGCCCATTTAAGTGTAAGGTAAATACAGGGGTAGTCAGGGGTAAATTAGCTAATCTAATTGGGGGAATCTTTAGTGTAACTAACTAGGATGCTTCTAGTAGGGGTTTTTAGCCAATTTCAGGCGTTTGGATAGTTAACTCGGAAAACAAGTCAATAATTCTAGGGAGTCCTAAGCAACAAGTCATAAAATCAGGGACCTAAGGGGTAAAATGAAATCTGAAAGGTTGCCCTATTAGCTTGCCTATAAAGGCACCCTTTCTTGCCTTAGAAGTCAGACCCAAGAGATAAAAAAAATTCTGAAAAACAAAAGACGGCTGAATTGTTAAAATAATCACTGTTCTATTGAACATTTTCAAAGATTTTTGAAGTGTTGATCCAGAAATGATTGCTGATTCTGGTATCTAGAGTGGATTGAATTTGGTTGTTTAAAGTTTGGGGTGAAGTTGCTTGGTTTTGTTCAATTGAGACTTTTTCCACTGCTTCATACTTACCTTTTCTGGTTCGATTTGGTATTGCTGGTGCTGGATCTTGCTACTGCTCTGCTGTTCCCTCACCCCTGTTTTCCTTTTCAATTTCCAGGTACCAACTCTTGAGACTCAACAGTTTGTGAAGTTTGATTTGCTGAATGGAAAATGAAAAACAGTTCTGAGGCATAACCTTAGCTCGTTTCGATAATTCAGTCATGATTACTTAGATTTGTTCTTAGCTTGATGCGGTGCACTGTTTGCTTGAGTCTTAGCTTGACAAATAAGTTCTTTTATTGTAGCCAATTTGTAATGTTATGAAATTTGGATAGCAATTTGCTTGGTTGGACTGCTGTGAAAACCTGTTAAAATAGACTATATCAGACATTTCAAGCTATGAAGTTCCCCTTAATTTGTTGTCTCATAATTGGTAGTATATGGGTGGTGCTATGTTGGATGGTTAATTTACTTGTTTTCCCTGGAATTTGTTGAAGACCTAAAGGTTCTTTGGCTGGATTAGGCTACATTTTGCTCATGTATTTAAACGGTAGGGAAGTCTATGTGTTGATTATATATGACTTCAGCTTTTTCTTTCAATGAATTCATGTTTTTCTTTTTGAAGCTTAGTAATCTGCACGCTAGGTTCCTTTTGAAATTGAGAAGAGCTTGTCTAAATTGTAATTGCTAGGTAGTAGCTAGTTTAAATGATGAAATGGGTTACATATTGTGCTAATTCTTTAAGTTCAAATTGTCATTACGATGTTGGGCTCTCTTGCAATTATTGACATGAAAACTGAATTGAGTTATAATATGGGCCCGACCAAGTTCCGTTTGCTGAGCCTGTTTTAATTGGGCCTCACGTTTTGGCCCAGTTGCATCCTTCGCTCGTTGACAACATAGCAACGGGGCGGTTGTCTTTAGTTTAGGCCTCACATTTGTAACATCACACTGGGCTGCCTTGGACTCTGGATTGAAACAATAGTGGGACTCACTTTCTTTTAGTTTGGACTTCAATAAATTCCTTCCTGAATTGTCAGGTTTTCCGTTTCCTTAATCAAGCTCCGTCAAGAATTTGAGGCGAGCCATTCCAATAACATAAACAATTGTGGCCCTCCGGATGTAGTCGAATTAATCCTTTTAGTTTAAGAGTCGAGGTGTGCCATACCAAGCAAAAATGACAATTGCGTGGCCCTCGTTTTAATTAGTTTTAACTTAACCTTAGAATTCGAGGCGTGCCATTAGAAAATTTCCATGGCCCTCACAAAGTTAACAACGCGTAGTTGCTTTTAGGCGCGTACTTTAATAATATTACCTTCCTAAACTCGGGTGTGCATTTCATGTGACCCAAATCCAAATCCTTATAACGTTGAATAAAATGTGTTTTGGATTACGGGTGCATTTCATGTGACGTGATCCAAAGACATGTTTTAGACGAAGTTAAATCTTCTTTTAAAAAATGAATTAAGCGGTTAAAAATAAAAATGCACATAGTTTTAAATTGTTTCTAAAATCTGATAAATATGCCAATTATAACAGTTGAGCGACCGTGCTAGAACCACGGAACCCGGGAATGCCTAACACCTTCTCCCGGGTTAACAGAATTCCTTACTCGGATTTCTGGTTCGCGGACTATTAAACAGAGTCAATCATTTCCTCGATTCAGGATTTGAACTGGTGACTTGGGACACCATAAATCTTGGCGACTCTGAATCTTTTATTAATAAATCCCGTTTCGATTGTCCTTTAATTGGAAAAACTCCTTTCTTATACCCCTTCCGGGGGTGTAGTGAATAAGGAGGTGTGATAGCTCTGGCGACTCTGCTGGGGACAAGAACCTAGAACTGCGGTTCAGGGTTCAAGAATTCGAGCTTAGATTAAATTGTTATATTTGGCTTTATCTGATTTTGTTACGTGTTTGGGCCTAATGTGCTAAATGTTGCTTTTTACTGCTTTAATATTGGTGAACTGTATATAAATTGTTACGAATCCCTCCTCTCTCTGAGTCTTCTAAATCATGAAGGAGTGTGCACTTCGTGTGACTTTTTTTCTGTTAGAGTCATATCCCAAATTTTAGAACGAGGTTCGGACAAGTTGCAAAGCCGGTGAAGCTTCTGTATTCCCAGTATGCTGCCCCCCCCCCCCCCCGGCTCGAGCTGTCCGCTCGGGTAAGCCAGGTCTAGAATAATAAACCCAGGTGTTAAACCTAGTATAACAAGACCTCATGCCGGATCCCTGGTAGGAACATTTGGTTGCATCATGTGCATTTGACTTAGGGGACTCAACACAGGGGTTGGGTCCGTCTAGGACAAGTGTACCCATAATCAAGGACCATCCTGATGCATATTTTACGTGCTACTTGTGCATTTATTTGCTTCGGGTTTGCATGCTGACCGGCTTTTGAATGATGGGAGAAAGCTGGAAAAAGGAAATAACAGTGTAAGGGTTAAGTGAGTTAATCACCTGTTTCGAAAGAAAAAACCAATGTCCAAATGGTATTGAAACTCTGCCGAATTTTTGAGAAAAATGAACAAAAAAACAAAGAAGAAAAGGTTTTGTTTTCAAAAATAGTTGGTTTTGTTTTATTTTCCCGAACTACGCCAGTTTGATTCTCACAGGGTGTGAGATACGTAGGCAACCCCCATCGGGTCCAACTTCCTTTTTTGCAAAAATAGCCCAAAAGAACAAATTTTTTTATTATGAAAGGTGATGCCATTCTTGTCGAGAATAGACGAATGTCCCTCAAAAGGGCGCCGGAAGGCTGTTTTTGCAAGAACAGCCACCTTTGGTCACTTTTAAATTTTCTGGCCGGTTAGCGAACACAGCCTTAAAATCTTCTTCCTCGAGGGGCTGAAAGGCCGTGTTGGCAAAGCCGGATATTTTTATGAAAATTTTGAAAACATAGTGATAACTTTTTGAGTCAAAATGAGTCTTGATTTTTCTCCTGTTAGTTTCCTTTTTGAGCCTGTTGGTTTTTATGGTAAAAATTCGGTAGAATGAATCGTTGTAATCAAAACATTTTATTTTTATTTGAAAATCCCAAAATGTTTATTATTTATTTTTATCCCCCAGAACTACGCTCGGTCTGATTCATGCGGGGTCATGATACGTAGGCAATCTCCATAGGATTCGACCATAACCAAGAGAAAGAAAAGAGTGATAAAAAAAAGAAGGAAAAAGAAAAAAGAAGGGAAAAGAAAAAAGAGGAAAAACAAGAGAGAAAAAGAAAAGAAAAAGAGCGAAAATAAGAAACTGTGAGAAGGAAGCAACGGCAAAATAAGAAAGGGAAATGAGAGAATAAAAACAAAGAGAAGAGGAAGGCAAGAATAAAAAAAAAACAGAGAGAAAAAGGGAAGTTGCAAATGGAAATAGGGAAAGCCGGGATGACGCATGCAACCGATCAAATGCATAATAGAAACGGTTAACTGCTTAGGTGCATTCATTCCCCAAAAGGTGCGGTTACCAATCTGTTAAAGCCCTAATCGCTAACAAGGTTGTTATTGATGTATTGAGTACAGGCAGGTGGTTAGTTTGTGGCATTCGGGCGAGTCATCCATGTACGCTAGGTCAAACAGCAAGACAGCCATGACTAGTAAGGGATCGGACATAGGTGTTATCGAATCGAAATTTGAGTTGAAAGGAGAGGCCCAAAGGTTGAAGCGCCAGTTAACGGAGATGTACCAGGCTTGGATTAGTGGGCACCCTCTACCCTCATTTCCCACCAACTACATCAAAAATCTTGCTTTCGTCCCACTACCACCACAATCCCAGATTCCCAATGCTGCTAATTTCTCCCCACAACATACCCCAGGCTTTACCCCTTGCCACAACTACCCTGGCATCTTGTCCCAGCCTTTTCACGCTCCACCCGCCAATACAAGCGTGTCATTAACTACTCACGTTTTTGAAACCTTGTTCAAGGTTCCTGATGCCCAAGACTATGGTACAAAACCAACTTTCAAGACCTCGGATCCATACTGTTGCATTCCTCATTTCGGGCCTCCCATTGAAATTGAAAAACCCGCTAGGATGTGGAGCAAGATGAAGTATCTAGAAAACGTGTGATGTTTGCAAAAGGGTCTTCGAATGGTGTCGGGGCAAGTCGGAAAAAGCCCAAGTTGGTGGTACTAGAGGTACCAAGCAAGCCTGTTGTAGTTGTGAAAGGGTCTCCCATTACCCCTGTTGCTATTAAGTCGATGACTCAGTTGCCAGCGGTTGAGACAAAGGATGTCCCGGGGAACTGCAAGCGAGCAATAATGGCACACAAAGGAAAGGAAGTGGAGGAAGAATTTGTTGAGATCGGAGGATCGACTCATTTCGGAGGATGTCTTACCTCCAAAGAACTAAGGAAGGCCAAGCTCTTCAAGGGTAGCCAAATGCCAGTAAGGAAATCAGTGACCGAGGAGGAGGCCGAAGAGTTCTTGAGAAAGATGAAAGTGCAAGACTATTCCATTATTGAACAATTAAGGAAAACTCCAGCTAATATTTCTCTGTTATCTTTGTTGACACATTCGGATGAACACCGCGGGGCCATAATGAAGATTCTGAACGAGGCACATGTTCCTGATAATATCACAGTGACTCAATTAGAAAAGATTGCTAGCAGGATCTTCGAAGCAAATAGGACCACATTTGCGAACGATGAGCTTCCTATAGAGGGTACGGAACATAATCGAGCTCTTTGTGTCACGGTGAAATGCGAAAATTATTTTGTCACCAGAGTGTTGGTGGATAATGGATCCAGTGCAAATATTTGCCCTCTGTCCACTTTGCAAAAGTTGAAGATCGGCACCGAAAGAATCCACATGAACAGTGTAGGTGTTCGAGGTCTTGATGGGAAAGGAAAAGGTTCTGTTGGAGATATAACGCTTGAATTGGTGATAGGGCCAGTTGGTTTCAGTGTGGAATTTCAAGTGCTAGACGTGGTTGCCCCTATAATTTGTTATTGGGAGGCCTTGGATACATGCGGCTAAGGCAGTGCCATCGTCGTTACATCAAATGGTGAAACTTGAGTGGGACAAACAAGAGATAGTTGTGCGTGGGGAAGAGGATTTATCCTTACATGAAGATTCATCTGTTCCATTTATTAAGGCTGGAGATGATCAAGGACCTTTAGCTTATTAAACTTCCGAAACGATGTCTGTCGAAAAGATTCCTGAAGGAAAATGCATTCCAAGGCCGAGGCTATCACCTTCGATCTGCATGGTAGCTAATGAGATGTTGAAGTATGGTTTTGTACCGGGTAAAGGTCTGGGCGCATCTTTGCAAGGTATTGTGCAGCCAGTATCTCTATGTAAAAATTTGGGTACATTTGGTCTAGGTTCAAGCCTACAGGGGATGATGTGAAGAAGGCTACAAAGTTGGAAAAGAAAGCATGGCCGCTCTCTAGGCCTATCCCACACCTCTTTAGGACTTTTGTCAAGTCAAGGGCAGTGAAGCATCCGGTGTCAGCAGTTCCAAAGCCTGTGGTTGTCTTTGATGAGGAGTTGATTTGAGAGGGTCCAAAGTCTGTTTGATGAAGTGAACACGGTAGAAATTAGGGAAGGTTCTGGTGATGAAGAGGTGCATTTTTGTCGGGCCAAGTGCAAAGATTAACAATTGGGAAGCTACTCCTCTCCCTACCCGGAAGGAGTTTTGGTAGTTTGCTTTGATTTTCTTTCAGTTTATCAGGATTATTCCAGGGTTGTAAGTCAGATTCTATGTCCGTCCGGTTGGATGTATAAAC
>NW_017671199.1:151575-164819 GCF_001879085.1 Nicotiana attenuata | reverse complement strand
TGGCATGCCTTTTATAGGCAAAATGAGGCAGCCCTCAGATTTTTAGTTTTCTTTTTAGTCCCTATTTTATTTTCAGATTAGTCCTCTATTTATTGATTTGTTTCTCAAGTTAACTCACTTATCTTCTGAAATTTACCTTAAAACCCACATCTAGAAGCTTCTAGGAAGTTCTTACTAGATTCCCTACCCTTGAATTGCCTATCTTACCCTTATTTTGGTTCTGAAATTACAGAGCCTTAGCAAATTGACCCATTTTAGGTACCTAAATTACCCTTGATTGCCCCTGAAATTACTAACCCAACCAAACCCCTTTACCTTAGTTAAGATTCAACTACAATTATTCAAAGGCTAGGTTATTCAGCTATATCCAAACACCTAATCCTAAAATTGAATCAAAAATCCTATGTTGAACTTGATTTAAATCTAATTATTATGCATATTTAAAAAAACAGTAAACAATTAATTTGGAACAATTCAAAACAAGGTAAAATGACCTATGGAAACAGTAATATTCTAATAAACCTAAGATCAATCAAATTATACTGAACTTGTTTCAAACCTAAATTAAACTTCAGCCGATCAAATTGAAACACTTAAACACACAGGTCATGTATTAAACCAATTCCAAAACACTGAAAATATAAAAACTAATCAGGTTTAACTAAGCTAAGGTGAAAAACCAAAGATCAACAGAATATTTCAACAAAATCAATCAAAACCAAGACTAAACTAAAAATCGCAACACAGAATCCTCAAACAAAAATGAACAATATAATCAACCAGGAAATAGAAATTCACTGATCTTGAACTCCACTTGATTGATTTGCGAAATTAATTTCCAGTTAATGTTACATGTCTATTTCGTCCAAAATAGGCATGTGACATTAACTAGAAATCACTCGACTACTCAAAACTTCCCAACACATGTTTGAACCCATGAACCCTAGATTTGAAATTCGGCGAGTTCCGGCGGGATTTGAGGGGTTTTGGTTAGGGATTAGGGATGAGGGAGGTCAGGGGAGTGTAGGGTATGAATTTGGGGATGATTTGAAGTGGCGCCGCCACCAGAGACCTAAGGTGGCGGCTAGGGTTCATGGCTTCAAACTCAAATTCGACGAATTCAAGGCATGCTCGAAGGAACTTGACTGTGGATTAAGGGTGTGGAGAGTGAGGAGACACTAGGGTGTTCGTGCGGTGGTGAACGGAGCCGGCGCCGCCATCGGAGGCGAAGAGGATTTTAGGTCGGCGCTAGGGTTTTGGGGTTGGGTTTCTGATGATGGAGACGATGAGGAGGGGGGGTGAGGGATTCGGACACTTATATAGCGACAACATCGTTAGATCTCGTCCATTGGATGAAGGAGAATCAACGGACATGATTAATTTTGACGAAACGACGTCGTTTTGGTAGGGTGGGGGCTGGACCCGGTTGGGGTTTGGGCCTTGGCGGGTTCAGAGGTTTATTTGGGGTTGGATTTCGTTTGGGCTAAGCCAATTTGGCCCAAATTTGGGCATTTGCTAAGACCACTCTCTTTTTAATTGTTTTTTTTATTTCCCCCCTTTTTTTGTTTTCATTTGTATTTATTTTTCTGATTTTGTAAAAAAGCAAAATTAAAATAAAGACCTAATTTATTTCCA
This sequence comes from Nicotiana attenuata, assembly GCF_001879085.1. Lineage (NCBI taxonomy): Eukaryota > Viridiplantae > Streptophyta > Magnoliopsida > Solanales > Solanaceae > Nicotiana > Nicotiana attenuata. Next base: position 163,184 of record NW_017671199.1, on the reverse strand, counting down.
AAATTAAGCTAATTAATTCCTAAAAATTGATTGAATCCTAAACAATTAACAATTAAAAATGCAAAAATGGACTATTTTTGTTATTTTCTTTATATTTTGTTCTAAAAACCACTTAACCCCTAATTAATCCTAAAATATGAAACTAAATCCTAAATGCAAATGCCAATTGTATTTTTTTATATTTTTTCATATGAATTAAAACAAACACCAATAAAATGCAACAATTATCAGAAAATAACACAAAAATTCACAAAAATTGTAAAATAATAAAGAAATCATTTTGTTTGAATTTTTGGGAATAATTCATATAGGGCAAAAATCACGTGCTCACAGCTGCCCCTCTTTGCTCGGGAACATGAAGAGTTTCCGTACAAAGATAAGTGAGCGGAAACGAGCGATTTTTGCCCGTTTGAATATTCCGTGTGAAGCATTTTGAAAAGTTTGACCACACCCTGCTTTGGAGGTTGCCTACATATCCTTGGCTAAAACGGAATCAGGTCAGTGTAGTTCGGGAAGGTTTGGTAGCTGGGACTACCATGAGCTGTGATTTCACTGCTGTTGCTGCTGCTACTGCTCGCTGACCTCCTCATTACACCGTGTCAAAAGTAAAAAAAAAAAAACTAGCCTAAGCTATGATCTATGAATTACAAAAAGGGTCCAATCTATGTCTTCTAACTTGCTCTTTGTGTTTCCTTGAACTTGTATTCTTCCACTGGAATTCTTGCGTTGTTGCCTTGCATTGTGATTGGAGATGTTTCGCCATTCCTCCGAGTGATGCTTGACTGCTAAGATTTGAAATATATGCCTCCATTCTCCAGGCGGGCTCCTGATTGCTGATGTTTGAAAAGTATTCCCTTGTTCTCCAGGCGGGCTTCTGACTGCAACGCTTGAAAAGTATCCCCTTGTTCTCCAGGCGGGCTCCTGACTTCGACAAAACCGACAAACAAAGAAAATTTCTGCCCCAGTGTGGTGGTTGGGCACATCATGTTATCAAATATTAAAAATTAAAGGATAAAATTTGAATTGTACTTCCCTTGTTCTCCAGGTGGGCTCCTGACTACTGAAACTTGAAAAGTATTCCCTTGTTCTCCAGGTGGGCTCCTGATTGCTGAAGCTTGAAGAGTATTCCCTTGTTCTCCAGGTGGGCTCCTGACTGCTGCAAAACAAACAAAGGAAATTTTCTGCCCCAGTTTGGTGGCTGGGTACAGTATGTTATCAAATATAAAAAATTAAAAGCTAAAACTGAATTGCACTTCCCTTGTTCTCCAGGTGGGCGCCTGATTGCTGAAGCTTGAAAAGTATTCCCTTGTTCTCCAGGTGGGCTCCTGACTGCAACAAAATAATAACTAAAAAATAAAAAACTTTCTGCCCCAACTTGGTAGCTGGGTACACGGGTAAGTTAAACTGGATTATTCTACCAACTATTATAAGAATTTGAAGGTACGACTCCCACAATATCTTGTTATCTAAACAAACTTTAGAGCTATGTCCCATTATCCAGGAGGGTCCTGAAAACTCCTAATTGAATCCTATCTTAAACGTGCAAACTTTGAAACCAGCTTATACTCCTATTTATGCTAAATTATGCTACTCATGATTGTTTTGAAATTTAAACTAAGTCCCATTTTCCAGGAGGGTCCTGAGAGTTTCCAGTCATACCTATTTTGGTGCTTGCTTTTTCCCTAAGGAGGGTTTCTCCGAAACAATGAAAACTTTCTGCCCCTGTTCCAATCAAAGAAAAATCTTGTCAGTTTAAAAATGTGGTGGTTGGTTTATGGCCTTGAACTTTGAGGGCGGCTGCTTCTGCATTTGCCAAGATGACTGATTTCCACTCGAAGACCTTGCTTGTTTATGGACTAACCCCTTTCTGTGTCATCCTCATCACATAAAATACCTTTTCTCCGTTCAGCCCCGGTATCCTCTATTTGTTGCATTGCATGAACTGGCATCCCCCAACCCTTATGTCTCATATGAATCCCAAAGCACGTCTATTGCCCCCACTTCGTGTACATGATGTTCTTTCTTGACTTAACCACTGGCCTCGGCCTTGAGGTTTATTGTTCCTTCACTTGCCTTGATAACTGATTCTCACTTGGAGACCTTGCTAACCACTTTCGTTGTTACCCTTAACGCAGAAAATATCTCTGATCCGTTCACCAAACACCCTCCATCTGATATGTACCAAACCTTTCGTGTTTTACCGAAAATACCTTTGATCCGTTCACCCTAAACCCTTCATTTGTTGCATTGTTCATGAATTGACAAATACCAAGCCCTTGCATTTCACAAGGATCCCAAGGCATGTAGATTGTTGCCAACTCAGTGTGCCTGCTGTTTTTTCCTGACTTATGACGATTTGATATGCTGGCCAGATCCTGTTTTGCAATTGGAAAGCTGGTGGCAAATTTTGAAGTCATTTCGTACTTGTTCTGACCAGACGTACTCAAGAAGAGGGAGTAAACAAAACAAAAGAACAGAGTAGAGGACAATGGGAAGAGATGATTCCTTACAAGAAAACTACAAAGTAGAAACCTATCGGATGTGACACCGACTCTGATGAGCTTGACATGCACCTGCAGCCTATTCTATTTAGCAAATCTGATGTTTAGCTCTCGTTGTACCTTTTCGCCGTGAAACTGGGCTTCAATGCTCTGCTTGCCCGATCTGAATCACAATCCTTTTTCGACTTGTGGTGCCCGTGGGTTTTCACCATCAAGCCTCTCTCATTTTCGGTCTTTTTCTCAATTCACCATCGCCTCAAGGTGCCAGTGAAGGTTTTCACCAATAAGACTCTCATTTTTGATTTCTCTCAACTCACTTTACCTTATGGTGCCCGTGAGGGCATTTATCATCAAAAACTCTCTCATTCTTCATTTCCCTTGTTTGGACCGGAGTGTTGCCCCTGATATGGTTCACCTCTATTCGCTTGACTTGGCATCTCTCGACTGATCAGAAGGTCTTTCTTTGGACCGTAACGCAGGCTTTTGGACAGGGTTAGGAAGAAAGGGTATCAAAGGCTCAAAACAGTTCAACATGGGCTCAAAATTACAACTTTCGGAATCAGATTTCTCACAACAACCACAACTTCTGCCCCAGTTTCTTCCTTGGGGAATTTGGACTTTTATTTCGGTGTGACTGAACCTCAAAGAGAGGCTGCCTACGTACCCTTTCGGGATCAAGTCAAACGTAGTTCAGGTCATAGAATTACTTTGTTGTTGCGATCTTTCCTTTTCTTCCACTTTTTTTTTTATTTTTTTTATTTCTTTTCTTTTCCTTCTCTTTTTCTTTTCTTTTCTTTTTCTTTTCTCTTCTTCTTTTCTTTTCTTTTCTTTTTCTTTTCTCTTGTTTTTGTTTTCTTTTCTTTTCTTTTCTTTTCTTTTTTCTTTTTTCTTCTTTTTCTTTTTCATTATTTTCTCTTGTTTCTCCACTTTCTTTCTCCGCTCGGGCTTACGAGTTTTATTATTGATTCCCAAAGAGGGGTATGCAAGAAAATAACCGAGGCTCAAAGGGGTAACAAAGGATAAAGTGTTTGGATAGCAGAACAAAATGCCTTCGTCATTCCAATCTCCAAAACATGCCAAGTACAAACTACACAATTAAACAAACTGAGGAAAACATACGTAACATCTTTTACTTTCACCAGAATTACTAACCATATCCACACATTTGCATTCTACATTTGTCAGTTACCCAGCACCATTGGACAACAATCTCGGTACCACGAACGACCCCTGTAGACTTGGGGCAAACTTGCCTTGGGTTTCAAGCCGATGTGGCATGATGCATTTCCACAGTATTTCTTTATGTTCCGTCTGACCCAGTTTCACACAATTTAGGCTCGAAGAGATTTCAAAATCCCTCGACTGTCCTTACATCTTCAACATTGTCTTATTGCTTCTTTACTAAACTGACTTTTAAAACCAAGCTGAAAATTATGCGTGCATGTCATGTCACCAGAACCAGCATGAACAGAATTGTAAAGAGAAAAAGGAACTAGATAGAATGACTAGAAATGGCAGAAAACAGAGAATTGCATTAGACTGACGGTGAAAGGGTTTAAACAACGAAACAAACAAACTAGACTAGAGTTACAACCCTTGAACCAACCTAAACGACACTACACAAACTACTACGACGAGACAAACAAGACAAAGTGAAAGGATAAAAGGGTTTGAGTCACAAGACAATATCCGGATTACAACCCTGAAATAACCCGGGCAACAGAAATGACAACAAAATAAACCACCAAAACTCCGAGAGATGGAGCATCTTCCCAATTACCAAGCACGGCGTCTTAGCCACTGAATTTCACACCAATATTGCTGGAATTTTCACAAGTCTTCATCACGTTGTTCTGAGCAAACTGCTTCTGGGTTTCTTTTGCCGGCTCATTCTCGCGATCAATCATACCCACCATATGCGTCTCATTGGGCACAGGAGATGGATCTTGGCCAGTGTTTGTTGCATCTGGATTTTGCACGACGATGTCGCCTGCATCAATAAGCTTTTGAATTGCATTCTTCAGATTCCAACATTTCTCTATGTCATGCCCTAGGGCACCTGAGCAATATGCGCACTTTTGAGAAGGATCAAACTTCTTTGGGAAAGAGTTCAGCATTTTTATCTGAATCGGCTTCAACATGTCCAATGTCCTTAGCCTCTGGAACAGACTGGCATATGATTCTCCCAATGGAGTGAAGGTCTTCTTCTTCCGTAACCTCTCATTCTTAAACGCTGGATTGGGCCGAAAACCTGATCCGGGGTGTTTTTAGTAAGCTTGCTGGGGTAGATGGGCATTTTGAGGAGCTGGGTACTGAGAATATGATGTACGACTTTGGGATTTCTGTGAAGAGAAGTGGCGTCGGGGAGGATCATCTAATGCACAAGGATAACCACAGGGACGATGTCGAGGCTGGAAGTGTTGATCAGGAAAACCTATTGGATCGTCATTTCTGTTCCTCTTTCTTCCAACCAAGCTTACTGGTACGTTCTGAATGGCTTCCGAACGACTCATGATTTTGCCTGACTTGATTCCTTCTTCCACTAGCTCCCCCATTTTTACACATCATTGAAAGGCTTACCCAGGGACGGGATCAAATGACTGTAGTAGGTGGGTCCCTAAGCCTGTAGAAAAAGCTTAACCATTTCTTCCTCGCCGATCGAGGGACTGACTCGAGCAGCTTGCTCCCTCCATCTGAGCCCAAACTCATTAAAGCTTTCCTCCGGCCTCTTTTCCATCTTATATAGCGAGGTGCGGTCTAGGGCAACACTTGATTTGCATTGAAAGTATCGGACAAAGTCTTGAGCCATGTCACCCAATGTAAGCCACTCATCGACATTTTGACGACCATGCCAGTCCAAAGCTGCCCCAGTTAGGCTTTCACTGAAATATGCCATCATCACATCATCTTTCTCTCCAACAATCCTCATTTCGTTGCAATAGACCCTCAGGTGGGCTACCGGATCTCCACACCCATCATACAAGTTAAAGTTTGGCACTTTGAATCCTGCGGGCAGGCGGGTTCATGTGGCACAATCAGTCCTTTGCAAGTCATGCTACCCTGGCCTTCCACTCTTCGCTTGTCCCTTAAGGACAACTCTGTGCTTGTCAATTTCCTGGGTACCTCGTCTCGCCCTTCTCTTCCTGTAACCTTTTCATTTCTAGCATGGAGCTCATCCCGGGAGCTCCTCTTGTATGAATCAAGGACCCTGTGGGCAACCTCTGGAGGGTGATATTGGGCATTACGAGCTTTGAATGGGTGTTCATTGTTTGGGGTAATGGATATGACAGGAGGGCAATTTTGGGGAGTAGTAACTGAAGGATGAGCGATGGAGCTACTAGGGTAGTTGGGACGAGTGTGATAAGCGGGTGTATCTGGAGAATATGGAGGATCATCTGGTATTGTGTTGGGAGTTTGGGTAAGGGTAGCGTTCGGGAAAATTGGTGGTGGCGGGGGTGGCGCCTTTCCAGTCATCCAGGCTTGATACATGTCTGTCATCTGTTGTCTCAGCATCCGCACCTCTTCAACCAACCCATTAACATGTTCAACCAACTGTTGTCGAGCACCAGTATCAACCAACTCAGTTCTCTTGTTGTTTGTCATTGCCTTTTGTCCTTGTGTTGTAAAGAAGAGTTACACTTTCAAACCACAAACCAACCACCTTTTCTGGAATGACATGACAAAATAAAACCATCACGTTAGCGTTAGGGCATTTAACATATTGGTACCCGCACATTTGGGGAGTGAATGCACCTAGGCAGTTAACAGTTCCTATTATGCTTTTGATCTGTCGCATGCGTCATCCCCGCCTTTTCATTTTCTTTATTCGCCGATGGCAAACTTTTCTTTTCCCTTTTTTCAAAATTAATTTTCCACTCTTTTCTTCCCCTTTCTCTTTGTTTTGCTTTCCCTCTTTTGGTTTTCTTTTCTTTCCTTTCTTGTTTTTTCCCTTTTTGTATTATTCTTTTCTGGTTTTTCCTTTTTATTTATTTAGAGACGGGCGAATCCTATGGAGATTGCCTACGTATCACGACCCCGCGTGAATCAGACCAAGCGTAGTTCGTGAGAATAAATATAAAATAGAAACAAAAAGTTGTTTTGGGATTTTCAATTTTATTGGTAGCAAATACGTCTATTATAACGACGCAGACGCTAATGCAGAAAAGAACTACAGACTCCTCCATCCCTATTCCATTGTAAACGAAAATACAGACTCAATCAATTGACTGTCTTTTAACGAAAAGGAAATACAGACTCTGGTAGAAAAGAAATACAAACCCAAATGACCTAACTCCATTAAAAGAAGGAAATACAGACTCAGAAGACAAACTCTAGTAGAAGAAAAAATGCAGACTCAAAAGACAATCATGAATACATTAAAGCTCCTGGTGCCCGCGGGACATCGTTCGGTCTCGCCGCGGGCCTATATGCAAGTTCCCCTTGAAGTCTGTCCAAGTCAGTCATTATCTGCTTCACAAATATCATCACTGATGCAAAGAAGGTGGTACGGGTCATGTTCTCGCACATTTGGCATTTCCTAGTAATGGAATGAGCAACGGTTAAGATTCTCTCTCTGATTCTTCCTTTCTCTTGAAGCAGCCGCCCTATCTGTTGGGACCTAGCCTCCAAAGTCTGCTCAGCTACCTGATTATGTTCCTGAAGTTGTTGCAAGTCCATTTCTAATTGTGCCAATGCCATGTAGCAATGCTCTCTTTCAACTTTGAATTCTTTTGCCTGCTTGATCATTCGGTTCTCTGTGGCAATGACCTTTTTCTTTAATCCTGTGACTGCATTGTCGTATTCTTCTTTCAACTGTTTAACCATGCGGGCCCGTTCTTCCGCGTTTTTAGCCAATTGTTTCCGAACCCCAGCTAATTCCTTTTCCGCTTTGTTGAGGTCAAAACTGTAGTCATTTACTTTTTGCCTTAGATTTTCTATAAGCTTTGTATCTTTGGCACTTCTGACAGGGTTGTCGGCCTCTAACTTCATCTTTTGGATTTGGGCTCGTAAAACTTCATTCTCTTTGGCCAATTATTTTCTCTCACCTTCGTCAGCGCGGCTTGCAAGCTATTTTCAAATCGAAGGTCTTGGACCTATTTTTCCAATGCTCCTATGCGGGCTCTGTACTCATTTTCTTTAGCTAACCAAGCCCACTGTTCTTGCGATGATTCGGCAAATTCCTGGAGGTGAGGTCTTTTGGCCGGTCTTCCGAATGCGACGTCCCTTATATACCAAGCCTGATAATCAGGTGACACTTCTTCTTTGGCTCGATCCCGAACACAAGTATTTGCCGCCATATATTGACATTCGCTCCAGACTTGGCGGACCATTGCTTCAGGAAACTGGCCATCGGGGCCAATCTCGACCACTTGCAAACTAAGATCATCATCCTTGGGTACTATCTGGCATCTCCCCAGCCGTCTCAACACTCGATACGGGGCGTAAGGCTGAATGCTTCTAAGCCCCATCAGAAGGAAATGTGGCCGAGCTGCCGGCATATATACGATTTCGTCAACGGGTAACCATCCAAGTGTCCACTCTATTTGGCTAGCAGTGAGGGACCGAAAATATGTTGTCCAACCCGTGAATCCTTTTGGCAATTTGACCCCTTTAATCCTTTTGTAAAACTCTTCTATGCATGTTTTCTCTGGAGACCCGTAGCTCAAGAACTGAGGACGATGACACAGATGCTCGATCATCCACATTTGTAACAATAGACTGCACCCCTCGAAGAAAGCTTCCCCGGCCTTACAGGCTGTAAGAGCACGGAAGATGTCGGCCAATATCATAGGTGCAAGAGTACTTTTGGCTTGAGTAATTAACGTGCTGATGACCCCAGCTATTTTTATGTCAATGTTCCCGTCCTTCCTTGGAAATACTAAAAGCCCCAGGAAAACCACCATAAAAGCGAAACGTCGATGCTCCTCCCACTTCTGGCGATTTCCTTTGCTACATATCTTGCTTTCTGGGTTGTTGAACCCCCCGATATGGCCATATCGATGATATATGAAGTTTAGAGTACAAAAGCCATTTGCCAGATCTGTGTTATGGACGGTTCTGACTATCTTCAAAGAGTCTAGAAATCTGTGCACGGCTACAACTCTGGGGGCAACCAAGTATTTGTGCCTCAACGGAACCTCATCTTTCCCAATGTAGCTAGCTATTTCCTCTAATGTCGGGGTAAGCTCAAAATCCGAAAAATGGAACACGTTATCTGCTGGGTCCCAACATGTAACCAATGCTCTGATAATATCTCCCCGAGGCACAATATCTAGCAAACCGGTAAGCCCTTTCAAATGTTTCTTGACTGCATCTTGCCCTTCTCCGCCTAAATCGTTCCACCACGACGTAACTATAAAGGGATTTTATGCATGATTGAAAATAGTTCATTTTGAGTCGTGCTCATCCTGCACATTTATTAAGGTGATTTAATCACTTATTTTGACCTAAAAGAGAAAAAATGACACAAATTATGTTCAAACTTCCAATTTTAAAACAAATGGCCGGTTTTGCAGTTACGGCCTTTCAGCACTTCGGGGAGAAGATTTTAAGGCCGTGCCTGCTAACCGTTTAAAAATGACTCAGGGTGGCTGTTCTTGCAAAAACAGCCTTCCGGCGCCCTTTTTTGGGGACATTCGGCTTATTTTAAACAAGAATGGCGACACCCACTTATTCATGATGAAATTAAAAATTTTGGCACTTTTGGCTATTGTTGAAAAAAGGGGAGGTTGGACCCGATGAGGGTTGCCTACGTATCTCACATCCGGTGAGAATCAAACCTGCGTAGTTCGGGCAAATAAAACTAACTATTTTCGAAAACAAGACTCTTTTGTTTTTGTTGGCAAATACACTATTTCTGAAAGCAAGATTCTTTTTTATATTTTCTTTTTCAGTGGCAAATAAACAAACTAATTTGAAAATAAAACTTTTTTTTTGTTTTTCCATTGGCAAACAAAACAAACTAAAAAACTACTTTTCTTCTTTTTTCTTTCATTTTCTCAAAATAAATCCGACAGTATTTCGGCACTACTTGGACATTGGATTTCTAATATAGGTAATTAACTCTCTACACTGCTATTCTCTCTTTTTCTCTTTTTTTTCTTTTTTTTTTCCATGTTTCCCAGATATTCAAAGCCGGTCAGCATGCGAGTCCAAAACAGATAAATGCACAAGTAGGATGCATCAGGATGGTCCATTATTACGGGTACACCTGTCCTAGACGGACCCAACCCCTGTGTTGAGTCCCCTAAGTCATATGCACGTGATGCAAATAAGCGTTCCTACTAGGGATCCGGCATGAGGTCAAGTTATTCTAGGTTCAAAACCTGGGTATAGTTTCTAGACTGTGTACCCAAGCGGACAACTCGAGTCGAGGAGGGGGCTACGTACCGGGAACCAAAAGGCCATCCGGCTTAGTAACTTGTCCGACCTCTTTCTTATTGTAAGGTATGACACTAACAGAATAGGGAGTCTCCACCAGTGAGCACATCCCCGGAGGTGAGAAGAGAAGGATTTCGGCACAGTTTATATACAATCCAGATAATATCAAAGCGGTAAAGCATTTAGCACATTTAGCACATTTAGCAGGAAAATATGTAGGAAGATCAGATAAAGCCAAACATAACAATTATTCTAAGCTCGCATTCTTAAACCCTGAACCGAAGTTCTGGGTTTGTTATCCCCAGCAGAGTCGCCAGAGCTGTCACACCTCCTTTTTTCACTACACCCCCGGAAGGGTATAATAAAGGGAGTTATTTCCAACTTGAAGTGACAATCGAAACGGGATTACTTATTACAAGATTCAGAGTCGCTACTTGGGAGATTTATGGTGTCCCAAGTCACCGGTTTCAAATCCCAAATCGAGGAAAAGGATGACTCTGTTTAACAGTCCGCGCACCAGAAATCCGAGTAAGGAATTCTGTTAACCCGGGAGAAGGTGTTAGGCATTCCCGAGTTCCGTGGTTCTAGCACAGTCGCTCAACTGTTATATTTGGCTTGATTATCTGATTTTAAATAATTATGAACCTATGTGCAAATCTTAGTTTTAACCGCTTTTATTTAAACCTTTTAGAGAAAATTGCAACGTTATTAAAACACATCTCGAACCACGTCACATAAATGCGCCCGTGGTTTTCGACACATTCTAACACCGTTGAGATTTGGATTTGGGTCACATAAATGTGCACCCGAGTTTAGGAAAGTAGTATTATTAAACTAACGCGCTTAAAGCAATTTCGCGTTTGCAATTTGCGAGGGCCATGGAATTTTACCTAAATAGCACGCCTCGGATTCTAAGGATCAAAACAAAGATTAATCAAAGTGAGGGCCGCGCAATTGTTATTTTTGTTTGGGCGTGGCGCACCTCAATCTACTCTAATTTTTAAAAGGGAAAATTAATTACATTGGGAGGGCCATAAACTATTTGTAATCTATTATGGCTCGCCTCCCCTAATTGATGGACCTAATCAATTAAACATAGGAGGAGTCCGGATTCGGGCCCAAAGTGAACCTTTTGCTTAGTGAGGACATGCGCACCCAAAATAGATGCCATTTAGGCAAACTGGGCAACCCGTAGGCCCAATCTCCATAACCAAACATTTGTATTACCAATTCAATGCAACACTGTATGAAAACATGCGATTGAACTACACCCCTACTTCTGAATTTTCTACTGCCGAAAACAGATTAACTAGCTTAAGCCTCCAATTTTATTCTAGCACATAAACATGGGATTGAAGATTTGAATAATGGCACAAATTGTCAGAGCTAAAGTCAAACTCGTTTTTTTTTAACAAGCCTGGCCCAAAAGTGACCCCAGATTCGAACATGAGTAGTTTCCAACAATGCCCAGATCTAGCTCGAGTCTGCAATCCAACTCCAGGGCCCTTTTTAATTTTACTTCTTAAATGCAGGTAAATGGCCAATTACAGAAGTGAAGTGTTCAAAACTAAAAGAAAAACAAAGGAGGAACAATTGAGTTGCAGATTGTAAATCAGGTGGTCGTGAAGCTAAGACTATGGGAATCCTATGTTAAAACATGGACCACAATTCAAATAATGGTCAATTCATCCCTCTATTTGCCGCAGAGTTGATACACATACTATCCTG
>NW_017671199.1:146515-150693 GCF_001879085.1 Nicotiana attenuata | reverse complement strand
AAAACTAGTAACATAGAAGGAGCGAGAAGAAGAAGAATGGTACCCTACACGAAACAAACGGAAACACAAAGAAAAATGATTTGAAAGAGAAAGAACGATAGGTATACCTAAGAGCAATCAGACCCTATCTTTGAGAATCATTTCGAACCTTCGACTTTTGACCGAAACGGGCTTCAATTGCGTGTTCTCAAACGAAGACACATAACTGAAGCCAATTTCGACCTCCAATCTTCGAACACTTGATGATTTGGATTTTGGGATTTGGGGTTCGTCCTTTCTTCTTCAGATTCGAGAGGCTTCAAGGGCATTCGAGGGGAACTGGTACGGGATTTATCATGAGGGAGGCGTGGGGGTTTCAGGGTGTTGATTTTGGGGCATTTGGAGGTGGCGCCGCCGGGCCTCGGCGCGGTGGGGAAGGGTGGCGGCTAGGGTTTATTTTTTTGGTCTCTGAGGAGGGGGTGAACGGGAGAGGCGATGGGGGGGGGGTGAGGGAGATTAGGACATATATATATATTATTGACACCCCACTTCAGGGCCGTTGGATCAAGAGATCCTCGACAGCCCAGATTGAATCTCATCCGAAACGGGGCGGACCGGGTCGGGCAGATCCGGGCTTGGATTTTGGACGGGTATTGGAAAAAAAAATGAATTTGGCCGGAATTGAATAGGTGTGAGGGAAATTGGGCCTGTGGAAAATGAAGCAGCCCAAAACGGATTTCTTTCTTTTGTTTTCTTTTTCTTTTTATTCTCTTTTCATTTTCTTCATTCCAACTTTCTTTTTCTTTTTTTTTCGAAATTAAAATACAGAAATAAAATCCTAAATTTAATCACCAAATAAAATTAGCCTAATTAAAACACTAATTATTTTAAAACAAACACAAATCATTAACAGCCAAATTAAAAGAAAAGCTACCCAAAGTGCAAGATTAAAATCAAAAGCGCAAAATTTGACTATTTTTTTTTTGTGATTTCTTTTTGATACAATAACTAATTAAATGAAATGCAAAATTAACTCCTAAATGCAAATGCAGTATATATTTTGCATTTTTCATTAATTAAGTGCAAAAGCAAAAAATGCAAACAATCAATCAGAAAAATGCCACAAAATCCACAAAATTGCAAACACTGAGAGAAATTATTTTGTTTTGAATTTTTGGGAGTAATTCATATAGGGCAAAAATCACGTGCTCACAATGATCAAGGACCTTTAACTTATCAAACTTCCGAAACGATGTCTGTCGAAAATATTCCTGGAGGAAAATGCATTCCAAGGTCGAGGCTATCACCTTCGATCTGCATGGTAGATAATGAGATGTTGAAGTATGGTTTTGTGTCGGGTAAAGGTCTGGGCGCAGCTTTGCAAGGTATTGTGCAGCTAGTATCTCTACGTAAAAATCCGGGTACATTTGGTCTGGGGTTCAAGCCCACATGGGATGATGTGAAGAACGCTACAAAGTTGGAAAAGAAAGCATGGCCGCTCTCCAGGCCTATCCCACACCTCTTCAGGACGTTTGTCAAGTCAAGGGCAGTGAAGCATCCGGTGTTAGCAGTTCCAAAGCCTATGGTTGTTTTTGATGAGGAGTTGATTTAAGAGGGTCCAAAGTCTGTTTGATGAAGTAAACATGGTAGAAAGTAGGGAAGGTTCTATGATGGAGAGGTGCATTTTTGTCGGGCCAAGTGCAAAGATTAACAATTGGGAAGCTACTCCTCCCCCTACCCGGAAGGAGTTTTGGTAGTTTGCTTTGATTTTCTTTCAGTTTATCAGGATTATTCCAGGAGTGTAATTCAGATTCTACGTTCCGTCCATTTGGATGCAAAAACCTTGTCATCTTTTGATTTCAATGAAATGCAATTTCCTTTTTTCCATCATTTCTGATAATTTTATTTTTGTTTTTCTTTTCTTCCTTACACAGTTCTTTTTATGCTGGTTTCAATGACATGACATGCATGAGGAATTTTCGGCCCAGTTTTAAAAGCCAAGCTAATTCTGAAAAGTTAAAATCCCATCTCTTCGGATTGCCGCTGAAGCCGAAATTGATGATGATGAGTGGGTCAGAACCCGCCTGAGCAATTGAGTTCGATCGATGAGAAAAGATTGGCAGCAGTGTGTCATGGCCAATTGCATCAAGAAAGAATGGCAAGAGCATATAATGAGAAGGTGCGTCCACGAAAGTTCGAAGTGGGTCAGCAAGTGTTGAGACATATTCTTCCGCATCAGGCTGAGGCCAAAAGCAAGTTCGCCCCAAATTGGCAGGGGCCGTTCATCATGACGAGAGTGTTGTCCAATGGTGCTTTGTATTTGACAGACATAGAAGGCAAGTGTGTTGAAATGGCCATCAATTCTGATGCGGTCAAGAGATATTAAGTATGATCTTCTTTGTTTTAATTGTATTTGTTTGTACTTGGCATGTTTTGAAGATTGGAATGACAAAGGTATTTTGTTCTGCTATCCAAACACTTTATCCTTTGTTACCCCCTTTGAGCCTTATTCATTTTCTTTCATACCCCTCTTTCGAAATCAGTAGCAAAGATCAGAAACACAAGCGTGAAAGATATGTAAAAGGAAAGAGAAAAGAAAAGAATGAAAATAGAGAGAAGGAAAAAGGAAGGAGAAAAGAAAAAGAAAAAGAAAAGAAAAAAAGAGAAGAAAAAGAAAGAAAAGAGAAAAAAACAAAGAGAAGAAAAGAAAAGAAAAGGAAAGAAGAAACAACAAAAAGAGAAAAGGAAGAAAGAAAAGAAAAGAAGAGAAAATGGAAGAAAAAGAAAGGAAAAATCATAACAACAAAGTAATTTCTATGATGTGAACTACGTTCGACCTGATTCCTGTTAAGGATACGTAGGCAGCCTCACGGTTCGGTCTCATCAAAATAAAAATCCAAAAGTCCCCAAGTAAGAAACTGGGGCAGAAGTTGCGGTTGTTGTGAGAAATCTGATTTCGGAAGTTGTAATGTTAAACCCAGCTGAATTGTTTTGATCCTTTGATACCCTTTCTTTCTAACCCTGTCCAAAAGCCTGCATTACAGTCCAAAGAAAGACCTTCTGATCAGTCTTCAAGAAATGCCAAGTCAAGCAAGAAGAGGTGATTCATGTCAAGGACAACACTCTGGTCCAAGCAGAAAAATAATGAAAATGAGAGAGTCTTATTGGTGAAAACCCTCACGGGCACCGTAAGGCGAAAGTGAGTTGAGAGAAAACAGAAATGAGAGAGTCTTATTGGTGAAAACCCTCGCGGGCACCTTAAGGCGAAAGTGAGTTTTCAAATGAACAAACGAGAGAGGTCTGTGGGTGAAAATCGTTCAGGACATCGCAGGATGAACAAGGTTAGGGTTTGGTTGAAGAAATCAGGTTATGGAAGGCATGGCAATTGAAAGTTGATTGGTTGGACGGATTGGGCCGATTAGTCCGAAATGCATGTCATGATCAATGGTACCAGCTGTTCCACTCAGATAAGTCTCTTTTCCTTTTCTTTCCTTTTTGTAAGTCGTCCGGTTTTGGATTCTCTTTATCCCTAACTCTCAAGGTCATTGCATTTCATTCCTTTTGGGGTTTGTTCTCTAAGATGTTTCAATGTCAGTTTTGTTCAAAGCAAATAAGAAAGGATTTCAAAGCTCACTACCAGCTGCCAAAATTGCAAAGCACAGTGTGGCCAGAACATACCAAAGATAGTAGGATATAAAGTGGGATACAGGGAGTCACCGGAAGTTTCATCAGTGGAATGACTTGGTAATGTCGTGGGAGATGCAAAGATCCAGATAAAGGGGTCAGAGGTGTAAAACAATGGTTTGGTATAGAACACTCGAGTCATCGAAGTTCATGGGTTTGAAAGTCAGTCAGAGAGTCAAGCGGTCCAGGGCTAGTTCGAGAAGCAGGTCAAAGCAAAACACATTAGCGGAGACATCTTCAGCAAGAATGCCATCAACTAACCACCATTTTAAACTGACAAGATTTTCCTTTGATTGAACAGGGGCAAAAAATTCCTTTTGTTTCGGAGGAACTCTCCGTAGGGGAAGAGCAAGCACCAAAACAGGTTTGACCGTAAACTCTCAGGACCTTCCTGAAAAATAGGGCTTAGATAAATTTCAAAACAAATAATAGAAGAATGTAAGTTGATTGCAAAGTTTGCATGACTTAAGATAGGATTCAATTATGAGTTGTCAGGACCCCCCCCCCCCCCCCCC
>NW_017671199.1:107164-145341 GCF_001879085.1 Nicotiana attenuata | reverse complement strand
ACCCAGCCACCAAACTGGGGCAGAAAATTTTCTTTGTTTTGTCTGTTTTGTTGAAGTCAGGAGCCCGCCTGGAGAACAGGGAATACATTCAAGTCAGCAGTCAGGAGCCCGCCTGGAGAACAAGGGAGCACATTTCAAGTCAGCAGTCAGGAGCCCGCCTGGAGAGCAGGGAATACATTCATGTTTTAGCAGTCAGGAGCCCGCCTGGAGAACAAAGGTGTACAATTCAAGTTTTAGCTTTCAAATTCTTAATAATATTTGGTAACATGATGTAGTGTACAATCACATATGTGCCCAGCCACCAAACTGGGGCAGAAAATTTTCTTTGTTTTGTTTGTTTTGTTGAAGTCAGGAGCCCGTCTGGAGAACAAGGGAATACATTCAAGTCAGCAGTCAGGAGCCCGCCTGGAGAACAAGGGAACACATTTCAAGTCAGCAGTCAGGAGCCCGCCTGGAGAACAAGGGAATACATTCAAGTTTAGCAGTCAGGAGCCCGCCTGGAGAACTGATCGCGGCACGCTCAACACTACACAATGGTAGGAAGAGTGGGTAGCAATAACTAATACCCAAATAGCGGATCGGGGTCGAATTTCCACAAGGAGCTTGGAATGGAGTTGTATTGCCGGTTTAGTTTAGAATTACGTTTGTACTTCTAATTGCACTCCTAACATTTTTGGGGGTTTTTATATTTAAAACTACTTTTGTAATCTAAGGATTAAAGATAAATTATGCTAAGGAAATATTGCTAAGTTGTGCTTGATATAGGAAAAAGGCACTAGGGTTGTGACACTACCTAGGTGGCTAGCTAACGGGTAGAAGCTACTAAGGGGAGATTGATAAATCTGGGTTAGTGCTATAGCCGTTACACAATTGCACTCATTCTCACACCTCTCGGTAGAGAGAACGATTTTGCCCAATTGACTCTCTCGAGACCAATTAGGTAGGCCAATTAGACCGGGCAACTAGGGGTCAAGTAGGGTAGTTACTCTTTCGAGGTTTAACTCGTTAATTAGGACTACCATTCTCATGGGTCCATCCCAATTCCTTGTTGGGTTAACTTTTAGGGTCATATGACTCTCTCTCTCAAGAAGAGTTAGACCCACTAAGCTTGAATTCATGTTTGCAACCACAAATTCTAAATTGAAACAACAAAATCAACCCAAATAACAAATACCCAATCTCAATCTCACCCTAGAATGCAACACCCATTAACTACCCACACTAGGGTTGAGCCACAACCCTAGCTAATGGGTTTAGCTAGACATAATTAAAGAAGAAACAGTAGAAATAGATGATGAAATGAACATAATAACTGATTACTACTTAAAATCTATGATATTCAAGAGTAAAATTGCCAAAATAGGCTACAAAATACATCTCACGAGCGCAGCTCTCGTTCAGCAGCTAAAACATGACCTAAAAAATGTCAAAAAGATCTATTTATACCGAGCTAGAAAATCTGGACAAAAATGCCCCTGCGGGGTAGGCGCAGACCGCGCAAAAAGGGAGCGCGACCGCGTTGGCTCTTGGACTCTTGAACTCTGTTCTCTAAAGTTGGGACCGCGGACCGCGCAGAAATGGAGCGCGGCCGTGTTTCAGGACGGGCGCGGACCGCGTAGAAATGGAGCACGGCCGCGTGGCAGTACTTTGGCAAAAACACCATCTCTCTGAATCTCATCTACGCGGACCGCGTAAAAAGGAGCGCGGACCGCGCAGCTTGCCCTTGAATGACCCAGTCTCTGAATCTCCTAGCGTGGCCGCGTGGCAAAACAGTGCGGTCCGCGCTAGGTCTTCTTGTTCCCCACTTCAACTGGTCTTTGACACTTGGCAGGTTTTACTCTGTTTTGAGCCGATCTTTGACATTTGTCATCTTTTCGCTCAAACCTGCAATCAAGCGCAACTTGTAAGGATTTTGGGATTATTTTGTGGCAATTCATAACAAAAGCAATAGCAAGTAGGGGTATAATCATGTTAAAATCCTAACTTATCAACTCCCCCAAACTTAAACCTTTGCTTGTCCTCAAACAAACAAAATAAGACCTACCCCAAAAGAGCAATCCAAGAATTTCCAGCTATCCTAAAGTACCTCAACAAGCATCAATTGGGACTAACAATTGCCCTCAATACGAATGCATCATTAACACATTTTAGGCTTTTGAAAACTATGGATCAAGTGTGCCACAAGAGCATCAAGGGTTGACACATTTCATCAAAGAGCTTTTCTCAAATACCTTGGTCATTGTGGAACCCAAACTCAAACATCCTCAACTCTCCCTAAGCGAACCTCACCTTTTAGAGTAGTGACACACAAACCGAGGTTGATGGGATTTTCACTCAATTCTCTCAAAAAGAAGGTCACAAATTCGGCTCTAGGTACCATATGCTTGCCCCTTATGTAAGTATCCACTAATGTAGGTTCCGTTCAACTCAAGATCATATAGGGCTTTTGTGGAGTCATTGTAAAGGCTTTTGGGCAAGGATAGGACATGTTTTTGTTCAAGTGGGTTCAATCTTCCCTTAAGCACTTCTTTTGATTCATTTTGGCACACTTTTCTTGACTCATTTGAGTATTTACTTCTTTTTCAAGGGGTTAGAGAGACACACTGTCGCTCTTTCTTATGCAATTCAACACATTTCTCCTTTTTCTGCTTTTTCCACTCCCTTTTTCACCTTTGTTTTCTTTGAATCCCCTTTTTGACCTTATTCACTTTGGTCTTTTTTTTTTCCTTGTCTTTTCTTCCTTTTTCATTGCCTTTCTTTTCTTTTGCTTTTGTACCTTTTTACCACATTGTTTCCTTTCTTGCCTCTCCCTCCAAACTTAGACATTTGTCATTTACTCAAGGGAAGACGTGGGTGTCAAGAGAGGGTCTCATTGAAAACGGGTATAGGCTTGTAGTTTTGGTTCTTGAAAGAAGGAAGTTTAAGGCTCAAAAGAGTTAACTAGGGAATCATTTCATTGGTAGGCTATGGAGTTGTTCAAATTAGCATNTGTCGCAGAAGCTGAAATTGATGATGACGAATGGGTCAAAACCCGCTTGGAGCAATTGAGTTTGATCGACGAGAAAAGATTGGAAGCAGTATATCATGGTCAATTGTATCAACAGAGAATGGCAAGAGCGTATAATAAGAAGGTGCGTCCACGAAAGTTCGAAGTGGGTCAGCAAGTGTTGAGACGTATTCTTCCACATCAGGCTGAGGCCAAAGGCAAGTTCGCCCCAAACTGGCAGGGGCCGTTCATCGTGACGAGAGTGTTGCCCAATGGCGCTTTGTATTTGACAGACATAGAAGGCAAGTGTGTAGAAATGGCTATCAATTCCGATGCGGTCAAGAGATACCATGTATGATTTTCTCTGGTTAAATTGTATTTGTTTGTACTTGGCATGTTTTGAAGATTGGAATGACGAAGGCATTTTGTTCTGCTATCTAAACACTTTATCCTTTGTTACTCTCTTTGAGCCTTGTTTATTTTCTTTCATACCCCTCTTTCGGAATCAGTAGCAAAGATCAGAAACACAAGCGTGAAAGATAAGTAAAGAAAAAAGAGAAAGGAAAAGAATGAAAAGAGAGAGAAGAAAAAGGAAGAAGAAAAGAAAAAAAAAGAATAAGAGAAAAAGAGAAGAAAATGAAAAAGAAAAAGAAAAAAAAGAAAAAAAAACAACAAAACAACAAAAAGAGAAAAGGAAGAAAGAAAAGAAAAGAAGAGAAAATGGAAGAAAAGAAAGGAAAAATCACAACAACAAAGTAATTTCTATGACATGAACTATGTTTGACCTGATTCCTTTTAAGGATACGTAGGCAGCCTCACGGTTCGGTCCCATCAAAATAAAATTCAAAAGTCCCCAAGCAAGAAACTGGGGCAGAAGTTGTGGTTGTTGTGAGAAATCTGATTCCGAAAGTTGTAATTTTTAACCCATTTGAATTGTTTGAGCCTTTTATATCCTTCCTTTCTAACCCTGTCCAAAAGCCCACGTTACGGTCCAAAGAAAGACCTTCTGATCAGTCTTCGAGAAATGCCGAGTCGAGCAGGTAGAGGTGAATCATATCAGGGGCAACACTCTGGTCCAAGCAGGAAAATAATGAAAATGAGAGATTCTTATTGGTGAAAACCCTCACGGGCACCGTAAGGCGATGGGAGCTGAGAGAAATAAAAAATGAGAGAGTCTTATTGGTGAAAACCCTCACGGGCACCATAAGGCGACGAGAGCTGAGAGAAATGAAAAATGAGAGAGTCTTATTGGTGAAAACCCTCGCGGGCACCTTAAGGCGAAAGTGAGTTTGACAGATGAACAAATGGGAGAGGTCTGTGGGTGAAAGCCGTTCAGGACACCGCAGGATGAACAAGGTTAGGGTTTGGGTGAAGAAATCAGGTTATGGAATTCTGGGGCAACAAAGTATGGCCACTGAAAGTTGGTTGGTTGGACAGATTGGGCCGATTAATCCGGAATGCATGTCATGATCATTGGTGCCAGCTGTTCCACTCAGATAAGTCTCCTTTTCTTTTTCCTTTTTAGCAAGTCGTCCGGTTTTGGATTTTCTTTATCCTTCATTCTCAAGGTCGTTGCATTTCATTTCTTTGGGGTCTGTTTCTCTAAGATGTTTCAATGTCAGTCTTGTTCAAAGCAAATAAGAAAGGATTTCAAAGCCCACTACTAGCTTCCAAAATTGCAAAGCACAGTGTGGCCAGAACATATCAAAGATAGCATGATGTAAAGTGGGATACAAGGAGTCACCGGATGTTTCATCGGTGGAATGAATTGGTAATTTCATGGGAGATGCGAAGGTTCAGAGAAAAGGGGTCAGAAAGGTAAAACAACGGTTTGGGTATGGAACATTCGGGTAATCAAGGGTCATGAGGTCTGAAAGTCAATCAGAAAGTCAAGCGGGTCAGGGCCAGTTCGGGAAAGCAGGTCAAAGCAAAACACGGCAGTGGAGACATCTTCAGCAAGAATGCCATCAACTAACCACCATTTTAAACTGACAAGATCTTTCTTTGATTGAAACAGGGGCAGGAAATTTCGGTCGTTTCGAAGGAACTCTCCGTAGGGAGGAGCAGGCACCAAACAGGTTTGATCGTAAACTTTCAGGACCCTCCTGGAAAATGGGACCTAGTTTAAATTTCAAAACAATCATGAGTAGCATAATTTAGCATAAATGTACCCCAAGGAATGTAAGTTGGTCTCAAAGTTGGCATGTTTAAGATAGGATTCAATTAGGAGTTTTCAGGACCCCCCTGAATAATGGGACCTAGTTTTAAGATGTCCATTAAATCACAAGATGTAACGTAAAATCTGTTGTAGGGTAGTATAATTCAGTCGTAAAATTGTCATTTTTAGGATAAGACTTAATTTTGATTGTCAGGACCTTCCTGGATAGTAGGGTGTAGTTTAAGACCCTCGTAGATAACAGGACTTAGCGGAAGTAATACCTTTAGAAGATACAGCTTAGATCTATAATTGTCATTCAATTAAAAGTTGTCAGGACCTCCCTGGATAATAGGACTTAGCTCTCAAATTCCTAATGTTAGTTGGTAGAATGATTTAGTTTAACACTCACCTATGTGCCCAGCTACCCAAACTGGGGCAAGAGATTTTCTTTGTTTTGTCTATTTTGTTGAAGTCAGGAGCCCGCCTGGAGAACAAGGGAGTACATTTCGAATCAGCAGTCAGGAGCCCGCCTGGAGAATAAGGGAATACATGTCAAATCAGCAGTCAGGAGCCCGCCTGGAGAACAAGGGAATACATTTCAAATCAGCAGTCAGGAGCCCGCCTGGAGAACAAGGGAATACAGTTCAAATGCAGCAGTCAGGATCCTGCTTGGAGAATAAGGGATTACAATTCAAGTCATATCTTTCATGTTTTTACTGATATTTGGCAACATGATTTAGCTTACAACCACATGTGCACCCAGCCACCAAACTGGGGCAGAAAATTTTCTTTGTTTTGTNAACATGATTCGGTTTACACTCATATATATGCCCAGCTACCGAACTGGGGCAGAAATTTTCTCTGTTTTTTGTTTATTTTGTTGAAATCAGGAGCCCACCTGGAGAACAGGGAATATATTCAAGTCAGCAGTCACGAGCCCGCCTGGAGAGCAGGGAATACATTTCAAATCGGCAGTCAGGAGCCCGCCTGGAGAACAAGGGAGTACAATTCAAGTCTTAGCTTTCAAGTTCTTACTGATATTTGGTAACATGATTTAGTTCACAATCACATATGTGCCCAGCCACCAAACTGGGGCAGAAAGTTTTCTTTGTTTTGTCTATTTTGTAGCAGTCAGGAGCCCGCCTGGAGAACAAGGGAATACATTTCAAATCAGCAGTCAGGAGCCCGCCTGGAGAACAAGGGAATACATTTCAAATAAGCAGTCAGGAGCCCGCCTGGAGAACAAGGGAATACATTCAAGTTTTAGCAGTCAGGAGCCCACCTGGAGAACAGATGGAGTACAATTCAAATTTTAGCTTTCAAATTCTTACTGATATCTACTAATATGATGCCCAGCCACCAAACTGGGGCAAAAGATTTTCTTTGTTTTGTCTATTTTGTTGAAGTCAGGAGCCCGCCTGGAGAACAAGGGAGTACATTTCAAGTTTAGCAGTGAGGAGCCCTCCTGGAGAACAAGGGAGCACATTTCAAAGTCAGCAGTCAGGAGCCCGCCTGGAGAACAAGGGAGCACATTTCAAAGTCAGCAGTCAGGAGCCCGCCTGGAGAACAAGGGAGCACATTTCAAAGTCAACAGTCAGGAGCCCGCCTGGAGAACAAGGGAACACATTTCAAGTTAGCAGTTAGGAGCCCGCCTGGAGAGTAGGGAATACATTCAAGTCAGCAGTCAGGAGCCCGCCTGGAGAGCATGGAAATATAATTCAAGTTCTGCAATCAGGCGTCCACCTGGAGAAAAGGACAACATCTCAAAATACAGTTAGGTAGTCAGGCGTCCACCTGGAGAAAGGGAAAACACCTCAGATTATAATTCAAGTCGACAACAAAGGAGTTCCACCGGGAGAATACAAGTCAACAAGGAAACAAGAACCACAAGAGCAAGTTTGAAGATATAGATAGGATTTTTGTAAAGCCTAGATCATAGTCTAGTCTAGTTTCCTTTTATTTTTGACATGGTGTAATAAGGAGGTTCAGTAAGCAGTAGCAACAGCAACAGCAACAGTGAAATCACAGCTTCATGGTAGTCCCAGCTACCAGACATTCCTAAACTACACTCACCTGATTCCTTTTTAGCCAAGGATATGTAGGCAGCCTCAGAAGCAGGGTGTGGTCAAATCTTTCAAAAAATGCTTCGCACGGAGTATTCAAACGGGCAAAAATCGCTCGTATCCGCTCACTTATCTTTGCACGAAAACTCTTCGTGTTTCCGAGCAAAGAGGGGCAGCTGTGAGCACGTGATTTTTGCCCTATATGAATTACTCCCATAATTTCAAAAAATAAAAAAAATTCTTTTCATTATTTGCAATTTCATGGATTTTCGTGGCATTTTTGTTAATTGTTTGCATTTTGTCTGTGCATTTTAATTAAATGAAAAATACAAAAATTTGTTGCATATGAATTTAGGAGTTAATTTTGCATTTTAGGAGTTAATTAGTCATTAATTTTTATAAAAGGGAAAAGTCTCAAAAAATAGTTTATTTTAGTTGTAATTTTGAATTTAGGGTAGTTTGTCCTTTAATTTGGTTTAGTTAATGATAGTAATTAGGAGTTAATTATTTTGTAATTTGTTATTTAGGTTTTTATTTTAATTTTGAAAAAAAAGAGAAAAGAAAAAGGAAAAGGAATTTTGATAATTTGTCTTAAAATGAAAATGGAATGAATGAGATTAAAATTGGGCCAAATTTTGGTTTTGAAATACCCAGCCCAGTTTGAAATCCCCCAGATCCAGACAATTGGTCTCACACCGGCCCAAAACCGTCCCTGACCCTGTCTCCCTTACCCCCTAATAATTGAAACGACGTCGTATCGTTAGAATTAATCCCAGCCGTCGAGGTTTGATGATCAAACGGCTGGGAAGCTTGGGTCAATTAATATTTAAGTGTCCTAAGGTGCCTACCCCCCCCCCCCCATCCAGTCTCCTCTCAAACCTCTCAGAACCCTGTAACGCCTCCGTCTTCCACCGCCGCCTGCCGCCCGCCAGAAATCGCGGCGTCCAATCGCCGCCAGATTTACACCAAACCACCGCCTCACCCTCCTTTTTCCAGACCTCCGCTCCGTTTCCTTCAAAGCTTCCTGGAACCTTTCGAATCTTCAATCGAAAAATCAAAACCCTAGCGCCGCCACAATTTCCCCGGTGGCGGCGCCGCCTATATTCAACCCCAACTTTCATCCATGCAACTATCACCTCTTTCTTAACCCTAATCCACCACCCTATCCATTCAAATCATCACCCAACGAGGCCAGTTTCAGATCTAAGAGGAAAGCGAAAGAAAAGTCTCCCAATTCTTCAACTGTCCAAGAGGGATTCGGCCTGAAACTTGTATTAATCGTTTGTTCTCAACAAGAACATTCGATTAATACCAATTTCGGTTCAAATCAAAGAATACCGTAGACCTGTTCAAGCCAGCCATCTGACTGTTTTGCTTAGGGGTATTTCCTTTCCTTTTCTTTCATTTCTTTTTCTTTGTCTTCTGTTCCTCGTCTCCTTCATGCTTTCCCTCATTCTTCTTAGTCTTATTTCATTTGATCGGTAGTAAAATTGAATAGCATGACCTTGTTAGTGTTTCAAACGGACTCAAGGTCAATTCTGCTTTGTTTAATTTTATCTTTCTTTGTTTTATTTTCGTAAGAGTCAGTAATCAGCAAGGATCGAATTGGTCGCATTTTTTTACTATAATTAATTTGTGATGAGGCCTGGGTCCGAATTTGAATTTTGAATGCTCATTTGGATTGGTCTAATATAAGCTTTGGGCTCTTTGAGTCATTTACGACCCNGCTTTTGGTAGTCAGGTTGGGGAGGGTAATTGATAGGGGTTTAAAGGGTAGTTTAGGCAAATTGATTGAGGGAATCTTTTGACAACTGATTTAGAAGCTTCTAGTTGGGGCTGATTTTAATTTTGGTTTTAACTTGGCAGTCAAGTCACAAAATGAGGGACTAAAAGGCAAAAACTAAAATTTGAAGGATGCCCTACCTTTCTTGCCTATAAAGGCATCCTAAACTTGCCTTTCAAGGCAGATTTTGAAGAGCTAAATTGATAGAAAATTAGAAAATCAGCGTGTTTGTAATAGTAGTAAGTCGTTGGGCTCATTGGGCCCAGGCCTGAAGCTGTCGGAAATTAGATGAGTGTGAATTTGATTATCTTGTAACTTAAGAATTTTCGTTTCTGGCCTTTTAATATTGCAACTTTGTGCCAGTCTTAGTATTGAGCCATATGCTTTTGTTAGATATTAGATTAATTGAAAATTGGTCACTGTTCTTAAGCTAAAAAAGGCTACGTGAGTGGAGTCAGTTTTTGGATCCGTTTTCTCTATTTTTATAAATAAATGAGCCAAATCGACATTCATATTTTGTTTTTTTAGTCAGTTTTCAATTTGTTTAGACAGGGTTTAAACCCAAATATATGCTATTGAATCCTATAGTTGGGCTGATCATTAAGGTTTCGGCCCAAATCTTTTAAGGTCGATGATCCCCCCCCCCCCCCCAGCCCAGTACACCGTTGGGCTTAGCTAAAAGGGGAATTAGACATTGTTTACTGATTTCATTTTGGGTTCAAGCTTCAGCATAAAAATACCAAGGAATTCCTTTAGACTTTTCCTTTAATTAGGTTAGACTCTTCAAATGGATTGAGGTGCGCCATGCCGAACAAAAATTCCAATTGCGTGGCCCTCGTATCAATTTCATAACCTAGATGTCAAAAATGATTAATATTCGTAGAAAATCCTTTAGGGCCGTTTAAAACACCATCGTGATTGTGTATACGTTCGCGTAACATATTTACGACTTCTAAAAATAAAATCGGAGTATGCGTTCGCGCAACTTCGGCCCAAATTTTCTTAATAAAAATAAAGTGTTATTAATTGTGGACACGTTCGCATGACATGATTTTTGACGTGCCAAACAAGCGGGTATGCGTACGCGTAACCCGTTTCAAGATAATTTTTCTTATTTAAAAGCGGTAAGAAGTAAATGCACATAGGTTCTAAAATCATTAATTAAATAATTTTAGTAAGCCAAGTATTATCAAAGCGACCATGCTAGAACCACGGAACTCGGCAATGCCTAACACCTTCTCCCGGGTTAACAGAATTCCTTACCCGGATTTCTGTGTTCACAGACATAAACAGAGTCAAACCTTTTCCTCGATTCAGGATTTTAACCGGTGACTTGGGACACCATAAATCTCCCAAGTGGCGACTCTGATTTTTAATTAAATAATCCCGTTTCGATTGTCATTTTAAGTTGGAAAAAACTCCCTTATAACACCCCTCCGAGGGTAGTAAAAAGGAGGTGTGACAACAGGTTATAGATAAAAACCTTGTATTTAAAGTACGTGTACTAAAACGGGTTATTACATAAAAACCTTGTATTTTATTCTTTCTTTTAAATCTGTTGTGAGGAAAACAGTTACCAAAAAGTTATAGATGTTATTTAAATACATGTAAAATGTTACTTAAACTTGGCAAAGTTCAAATAAAAAATTGTCAAAGTTCTTTCAAGAATCATGTTTATTCCTATTTCTTTTGTCGTATGTTAACACCATTATGAAGTTGAGACGTCTTTTTCATTAAGTGTCGAATATAAAAGGGCCCTCTTTTATAATTCATGATTGATTTAAGACATTCATGAGAAAAAGAAAGCATTTTACAAAATAAAAATGCAAGTTATTCACCAAGTCCTTAAAAATAAAGGCGAGAATAAATAAAATAAAAGTTTAGACAGCCACGGAAACTTTATAATATTAAAACAGTTTAGACTAAGTATGGACTTAGTCATAAACCAAAAAGTTGTTTAAACAAAATGCCCCATAAAAGGTCTGGGGACTTAACGTTTTCCACAAAACCCTTAAAAAGACCAAGGGTTACAACCAACCACAAAAATAAAAAGGCAAGAAAGGTATTCAAACTTTTCACTGAGAACTTGAAGGAACTGAAACAGGGACATCAACAGCAGCGGGCGGCTCAGCTTGACTCGAAGGAA
Organism: Nicotiana attenuata; assembly: GCF_001879085.1. NCBI lineage: Eukaryota > Viridiplantae > Streptophyta > Magnoliopsida > Solanales > Solanaceae > Nicotiana > Nicotiana attenuata. The sequence goes on along the minus strand of NW_017671199.1, from coordinate 134,205 downwards.
AGGGGATATCCGTATCATCTTCAACTTGATCAGAAACATCAGCCACGGGAGAAGAGAAATCTTGGTTCTGCTGAGTCTTCTCGAGAGCCTCTTTGATCTTGGCTAACTCAGATTCTAAGTTGAAATTCTCCTGGCTAACTTGAACGAGGGTATCATAGCGAGAATTTAAAAACGCCCAACTCACTTCAATGGCAGATTTCTCTTCAAGGATCTCATAGTCTCTTTCCCAATCAGCAACTTCATTTCTTAATTTTTCATTTTTAGCTAAGGCAGATTCCTGAGAAGCTTGGAAAGCAGCTTGAGAATTCTCTAAAAAGCGAACCTTATCAGAAGATTCCCGGAGGTCTTCTTGAGTTTGTGTCAGTTTTTGCACAAGTTCTCCAGCATATGCTTCTTTCTCAGCCAAAAGAGCCTTCAACTCTCTAATCTCCTAACTAGCCTTGGAAAGTTGCTCAGAAAAAGAGGTTTCAAGACGTAACTTTTCTTTACTCGCTTGACTTAAGTAAGCTTTTACAACTGCCAGCTCTGAAGTCAAGACCCTTACCTGCTGCTCCAAGGTACTTCTACTTTCTTCTAAGGTTTCCACATCAATTTGAAGACTGTCACACTGTCCCTTCCAATTATCCGCCTCCATCTGATAGTCACACATTAATTTCTCTAAAAGGGTAACTCTTTTCATCATCTCTGTATCAATTAAATTAACCAAAAAGAAAAGGGAAGATGAGAATCCTGAAAATAGGAGAAGGATAAAATAAAGTTTGAAAAAGGAGTACCATTAAAGAAGCATGCACTATGTCATTCATCAAGGTCAAAGAACTGTGACTCTCAAGCTTAGCCTTTTCGACTGGAACAATCAAAGGCTTTAGCCACACGTCTGCTTGACCTGATTTCCTTAAAAGATTACCCTCAACAGGGACTTCAATGGTGACTTGCTTCATAACAGTATCTCCACTTGAGGAACCAACCTCAGTATGATGAACATGTGGAGGAGGAATCGTTGAAGGAGGAACAGTGGAAGTAGTTAAAACAACCTTGGGGGGAATAGAAACAGCCATGATTGGCAAAGAAGGAGTCACAGGAACGGAAGTTGCAAAAGAAGCCAGGGGTGCTTCATTAGAAATCGGGCCAAAATCTTCACTACCAAACCCGCGATCAAAAAGCTGCTCAACAAAATCATGAGCAGCAGCGGGAACATCATCAACATCATCATCAGAGATCACCACCGGGGCTTCAATAGACTCGGTGAGAGGAATAGAATGGCGGGGGGATGCTTCATCATCAGAGACAATACGTCTGCGAGCCCGCGGCCTCGTTATCAATGAACCCTCATCTTCCTCCTCTTCAGAGTCTTGGCCATCAACGGCTTTTATTTTCGATGAAGAACCCAAAATTATTTCCTGGGCCTTTTCCAAAGAGATACGAGAAGCCGTGATCGCCTCAGTAGTAATCCCTCAAATTGCAAATCCTGATAAAAAGAAGGATTAAAATAAGTTCAGAGAAAAAAAAAAGCAATATGTGAAATAAAAAAAACTCTTACCGTGAGTTTTTACTTTCCAACCAAATCGTTGGGAAAGAGCCTTCCAAGACCTACCCTCCATTGGGGCAGCATTCAACATTTTCCCTACCCAAATACGGAAATTAGGAATATCATCCACAATTCCAATGGTTGCTGAAAAAGAAAAGGAAAATTAAAATAAATAATCATCAAAAGTAAAGGGAAAAAAGGTACGAGAAAATTACTCACGTGCAAAATTCCACTTCTCGGGAAAGGGAATGTTTTCCTCACCCACCAAACCAACGGTGGGGGCAGCAACAAACCGGGCATACCAGCCACGGTCTCTGTCATCCTCTAGACTAACCAGAACTCTTTTGCTCCTAGCTACTAAAGTGAAAACACCATTGCGAAAGAGTCTAGGGGAGTAAAGATGAATTAGATGGGAGAAAGTGAAAGGCACACCGACCACATTGCTCAAATGCCTCAAACAGGCAACAACCCTCCATACTATAGGGCCTATCTGACCTAAACATACGTCGAAAAAATGACAGAATTGTAGGATGACAGGTCAATAGCAGGTTTGAATCCCAAGGTAAAAGGATATGTATAAACAAAGGAAAATCCCGTCAAATAAGAGATGATTCTTTGGTTCGCATTAGGGATTATGATGGAAAAATTTGACTCCAATGACAGTCTTTACGAACTAAAGGAATCAGACCTTCAATGATCTGAGTTGGGTAAATATCAGCATGATCTAAGGAAGATACTTGGTTTCTAAGAGACTCTCTATCATTATAGAAGGAAAATTCCGCAGGAATTATCTCCTCTACTAGAGGTTCACGAAGAGGCTCAGAGGATTCCTTACCTCTAGAGGAAGATCTATGTGAAACAGAACCTCTGGTTCTAGAAGAAGGGCCAGAACTGGATGAAGACCCTAAATTACGTAATCTACCACCCCCTCTTCTACTCCTATTACGGGCAGAAGGAAAGTTGTCAACTATGGAGACTCTCCTAGGGTTAGGGTTTGGCGAAGCCATGGCAGTACAAGGAAGGTAAAGAACAAGAATTGAATATTCTAAGAGTTTTACGAGGAAGATGGAAACAAGAATTGAATATTCTGAAAGTTTTATGAGGAAAAGACAAAGGCACAAAACTAAATTTATACTAGGAAGCAACCGTCAAAGGAAAAGGTACAATAATGGAAAGGTCATAATGAGAACTGTCGCTTCGTGATTAGTGAAGCCGTAAAAAAAGCCTTAAAAGGCGCTGCAAAGTTGCAGAGCCAATAAGAGGGCACCACGTGTAACGAGCATTAAATGGAAGTGAAAATTGAAGCATCGATTCTATCATAGCATTTATGGCGGTAAATATTCCCGCTTTAATGAAATCCACTTCCCAAATATTCAATTGATGAATAAATGGCAAGTGGGGGGACTATCTGTATTGGGTAAAACTGAGTTTATGCATATCGAAGTGATTGAAAGATGACATGTCATGACACGTAGGCAGGTCAAAGAATGGTGATTAAGCAAAGAGGCACGAGTTGCAACAGATACGAGCGCAAGCACAAGAAGAGGCACGGGCAAATATTCAAAAGACTCGATGCTCGTACCTATTTAAGTCTAAAAGCTGAGAAGAATGAACCTGACAACACAGGAGAGCCCAGATACAGTGTTTAATAAGCATTAAATACTGAAAACGTTAGAGGATCTGTATTAAATTGCAATGATTATGTAACGTAGTATTTAATGCCTTTAATCATCAATAATGACCTTATTATGACAAAGGCAAAATGTATAACTTAAAAATAGCTATAAAAGGGAGAAGACTGATCATTTGTAAAGACACGACAATATCATCTGAATATACTAGTTTACTTTGTTTTCTGCTATATATTGGTTATCAAAATCCATTTTTTTTATTCATTTTCGATTATCAATAACCCGAGTTTTTCTAAAAATAAAGCTTTAACTGAAATTTCATTTTTTGGTTAAACACAAACCACATATATAACACTATTCTAGTGATGCAGGACGACTAAAATGGAAAAAAAACATTTGATATTTCAACTGAATTTGCTGCTCGTAGAACTTACAAATCATTTCCCTTATCAGCTCTTTGAGATTCATAGTTAGTATATTAAAAAATATGGTTTAGCCGCAACGGTCATTTTTAATTTTAACATGACAGCGTGAGCACGAGACGAGGAAATTTTATCACATCGATATATGTAGAGCTAATGCACACATTGATTACATGGATTGTCCCATGTTTCACATCAGTTGTAACTAATACTAGCAAATGATAGTTGGTGACTAAGATATTTATAAGCTTCGATAATTTTCACCTCAAAGTTGTTTTTATATTTCTCATTTTCTTTCTTTTCGATTTCAACTGAAATCTCATGCCCTATCCGTCTTTTTTGTTTCTTTTTTTTTTTCCACGCGTTCTTCTGTTTTTTGGTTCACTCTTTGAGATATCTTTTAATTAAATTTTTTGTTTTTGGTTTGGATTCTCTTTAATTTTCTTTTTCTTCTTTTGTGTTTTCTTCATTTTATTTTTTGGTTCAATCATTAAGTTTCAAAACCTCTAAAAAAATTAAATTTAAATTAATTTGAATCTTTTCATTATCAAGTTCCCTCTTTGTTTATTTACCACTCTGTATTTGAATAGTTATTTAATTTTAATATATCGAGCTCATTATTTATAACTATAAATAATGACACTACCATTGAGGTAGAAAAACTATTCATAGACATTTGTCTATGGAATGATAAGTTTTTGTAATAGCAATATTGATTATTGTTTACTTGTCAAGTTGTTGTCATGTCAAAATTTTATAGTACCAAATCAAACAGTGACGGATAGTAGTGCACTTATCCTCATGAAATTTTGGATCCGCCTCTGACATAAATCCTTTAAGTTCACAACAAATATCTGATAGTAATATTAAATTTATATTGGGAAGGGTTAATTAAAATTAATAAGATATTAGCCATATGTTTGCAATGTGTTACCTTGGATGTTATTGTACAAAAAATTATTCACTAATATCAAAATTTAAATAGTTTAATTCAAAGTTCTAAAATAATTCCACTGTTAAAAAGTAAAAAGTCTTTCTATCTTTCTTAATAAAAAATTTGTACTTTTTTTTTTCTATTGCATATTTTTTTTACAAGTCACCCCTTGAGCCACCCTTCCTACGTCACTTCTTGTGGCTGCGATAGACTCATCATCATCATCAAGATCAACAACATCAATTACATGAGGCCCAACCCGAAGAAACCAGAAAAACAATCATTAGAAACAAATTAAAATCCTAGACATGCAATTAAGAGTTGGAGAAAGATTAATAAGTATTGGGAAGCACCATGGATATCTTTCCATCAACACATCTGACCTCGATATTACCATCTTTGAGTCCAGTGATATTCTCCCAAGGGATACGAGTACCACCCACTTTTTCTGGTATAGAAACAGGTGACAAACCAATAACAAGTCTCGGTAGCCACAACAAAACACATCCATTTGGTATACACTTAGGACCTCCTCTTTTTCGAACTCCCTGGTGAGGTCCTCTGCCCTCGTATCTAGCTTCAACCACTTCATCCATGAGCCTTCGAAGAGTCCATGACCCTTTGTTTGCTTTATTGGAAACTAATGATAATGATACTAGAAGTGAAGGAACTAGATACCAGTGACCTAGTTTCCAGTTTAAATGAGATAAACAAGTGAACTTTTTCAAGTTCTTTGGGTCTTGTAGTACGATAAAGCAGGGTCAAGTACAATAGATGTAGCCCAGTTGATTAACAGAACTAGCAGTAACTGCAACAAAACATACATTATTTTCCCGTTCTTACACGCTCACCTATATAATAGTAATGAAGTCCATTATCTTATTTGTCAAACCATCTGGTGTAAGACTGAAGGTGTTAGCCTTCTTAATATTACTTACAGTATGATCATCAAATAGAAAATACGGACATCATTCAGAACAAAAATGATCTTACCCAACAAAGCCCCAAGGACCACATAGTCACCAACTTTAGGTTCTCTCACACGTTTTCAGTTCCCTTTATGGTCTGTTGCCATAACATAACAAGTTCTTTGGGTCTTGTATTGGTAAATATATTGATCAAAGCTCTTTGTCGCTAATCTCTTTATCATTCTCAATGATCTCCCTTTCATTATGTTCAATTGATTCCAAGTCAACTGTATCACAATGGAGGCTTGACAAAATTAGAGGCCTAAAGTCAAATTTAAATACGAATCAATTTTGTTTGGTATTTTTGTTTATAGCGTAATATTTTTTTAGACGTAATGCCTTTAAGTTCACAACAAATATTTGATAGTAATATTAAATTTATATTGGGAAGGGTTAATTCAAGTTAATAAGAATAGCCATGTGTTTGCAATGTGTTACCTTGGTTGTTATTGTAAAAAAAATTATTCACTAATATGAAAATTTGAATAGTTTAATTCATGTTTCTAAAATATTTCTATTGTTAAAAAATACAAAGTCTTTCTATCTTTATTAATAAAAAATTTGTACTTTTTTTTCTATTGCATAATTTTTTTATAAGTCGCCCCTTGAGCCACCCCTCCTACGTCATTTCTTCCGATTGCGGTAGAATCATCATCATCTTCAAGATCACGTCATTTCTTTCGATTGCGGTAGAATCATCATCATCTTCAAGATCAACGACATAAACTGCATGAGGCCTAACCTGAAGAAACAAAAAAAACAATCATTAGAAACAAATTAAAATTCTGGACATGCAATTAAAAATTGGAGAAAGATTAATAAGTATTGGGAAGCACCATAGATATCTTCCCATCAACACATCTAACCTCGATGTTACTATCTTTGAGTCCAGTGATATTCTCCCGAGGGATACGAGTACAACCCACTTTTTCTGGTACAGAAACACGTGACAAACCAACAACAAAGTCTCCGTAGCCACAACCAAACATAGCCAGTTGGTATACACTTAGGACCTTCTCCTTTTCAAACTCCCTAATGAGGTCCTCTGCCCTCGTATCTAGCTTCATCCACTTCATCCATGAGCCTTCGAAGAGTCCCTGGCCCTTTGTTTGCTTTCTTGGAAACTAACGATAATGATACTAGAAGTGAAGAACCAGATAGCAGTGACCTAGTTTCCAGTTTAAATGAGATAAGCAAATGGACTTTTTCAAGTTCTTTGGGTCTTGTAGTAGAGATAGAGCATCAATTCCAGCAGATGTAACCCAGTTGACTAAACAGAATCAGCAGTAACTGTAGCTAAACATACTTTGTTTCCATGTTCTTACACGCTCACCTATATAATAGTAATAAAGTCCATTATCTTGTTTTTCAAACCATCTGGTGTAAGACGGAAGGTGTTAGCCTGCTTAATTTTTCTTATAGTATGATCATCAAATAGCAAATACAGACATCATTCATAACAGAACTGATCTTACCCAACCAAGCCTCAAGGACCACATAGTCACCAACTTTAGGTTCTCTCACACGTTTCAATTTCTTTGATGGCACGTTCCAATAGGTCTGTTGTCATAACATAGAAAATCAATATATTTACCTATACAAACCACATGTCTTAACTGATACGTTGATTTAGAAGATGAAGCGACAACATCACCAAGTACAAATTTGTCATCATGTAGAAATTCTCTTCCAGCACCAAGTCTTCTACATTCTTCGGTGGTCGTTGGATCGCTCTTGTAGTTACCATAATTTTTTTCCCATGATAATTTTCCTTGACATTTTCAATACTGTTATCAGAGAGTTTCTATAAATTCTGGAGAAACTCTTCTGAATCATTTTCTCCGGCCCCATTTGCTAAAGTATCTATTTGCTACATTCATTTTTTTGTTTTCTGTGCGCATAGCATTATGGGAAACATCATGATCTAGGCCAAATTCCATGTAAAAAATACACACAAGAAGACTATAATAAGAAATTCTTTTAAAAGCACCCACAAGAAGACTATAACAAGAAATTCATCAAACAAGCCACACAAAGAAGACTAGCTAGCTATTAGAAGAAATTCATCCAAAAGCACCCACAAGAAGCTAAGGCTATAAGAAAAACATCATATTAACAAACCACACAAGAAGACTGTAAGAAATTCATCTAACAGTTGGTTCACTAAAATTTTGGAAAAGAACCCCTAGTTTATTCTTTTCTATTATTTTCAATTTATATATTTTAATTAATACGTAATCTCATTACCACTCTAACTAATTTAACAGTTGAGGGAGGCACTTGTAACCTAATTTCCCACCACGAGGCTACTTTCAAAATTCGTCATTTTTTGTGCTCTAATGCTAAAGAGATAAAGATGAGGATAACCTTCTTGGATTTCAAAATTACTTGCAACCTAAACAGTTTAGAGCTATTGTACTGGCAGAGGCGGATTTACAGTGTAAAATATGGTTCACATGAACCCGTGGTCCTCCAGTTAAAATATATATGATATACATAATTTGGAAAAAAGTACATATATATATTTGATGGAACCCGTGGTCAAAAGAGGTGAAGTGGTGCATTGGTTTCTGCCCCTTATTTCCAGTTGCCTAAGGACACAATATCGATTCCAATTTGTTATTTTAACTTTTTACTTAAATATTTCTTTTCTTTCTATTTCTACCAACACAGCTTTTCCTTAAATATTTCTTTTCTTTCTATTCGTGTTAACGCATATTTTCTTTATGTTCTTTAAACCTCTAAAGCACTTCCCAGTTCCCGCACGCTTGGAGTTTTTCTCGATTTCTCTATTTGATATCAAAGACAAAATTATCAAAGATTGCGGAAGTACTGGTAAGTTTTCATTTTATTTTAATTTAAGTTGTACGGGGTGTGATTCCCCTATTTTATTATGAATTTGAAAGGGTGTGATTCCCTTATTTTTTGAATACGGAAGAGGTGTGATTCCCCTTTTTATTATAAATTTAAAAGGGTTTGATTCCCCTATTTTATTACGAGATTGTATTTTGATTATGAGTGATATTTAAATTTGTAGGAAAGTTTAACATTAAAATGGATAAATTTGTGATCAGATTAGATGTTGGCCAATCAGTTCTAGTTGTTGTAGTCGGCCATCTGTTATCAAATATATCTCCTGAAATCCAAAGAGAGGAAATTTCATCTCCTCCTTCAAATGTTGATGGTGTTCTTGAGTTGGGATCTCCCAATCCTGATCCAAAAGAAAGAATACCGATTTTTCTGTATGCCCCAAATATTCGAGATGAAGTGAGGAAACATTATATTCAGCAAGGGCCTTGTCAACCTAGTGGTCATGCTTTCCCTAAAATTAAGTTTGGGAACAAAATGCATCAATTTAATCCCGATTGGTTTAAGGGTCCATATTCACAATGGTTGGAATATAGCATAAAAGCTGATGCTGCGATTTGTTTGTGTTGTTATTTGTTTAAGAATGAACTTGAAAGTCGTGGTAATGCGGGGGATGCATTTACAAAAGATGGCTTTAAGGGTTGGAACCAGGGTATGGAAAGACTTAGAATGCATGTTGGTGAAGTAAATAGTATCCATCACAAATGTTTTAACAGAATGCAAGATTTGAAAAATCAAGAACAATCGATTCAATCTTCTTTTCCCAAGCAAAGTGAGAAAGCAAAAAGTGATCATCGATTCGCTTAAATGCATCGGTTGATGTGGTAAGATTTCTCTTAAGAAATGGATTGTCATTTCGTGGTCATGATGAGAGTGAAGATTCCGAATATAAAGGTTTTTTTCTTGAACTTATGGAATTTCATGGGGATAAGCATTCGGATGTGGGAAAGGTAATATTAAATAAAGCTCCAAAAAATGATATGATGATTTGTCCAGCAATTCAAAAGGATATTGTAGATGCTTGTGCTAAAGAAACAATTAAAGCTATCATCAAAGACTTGGATGGTGATTTCTTTGGGATATTAGTTGATGAATCAAAAGACATCTCACATAAAGAGAAAATGGCCCTAGTTATACTATATGTTAACAAAAGTGGGGAGGTGATAGAGCGCTTTTTGGGTATTGTCCACGTGAATGATACATCAGCACTAGCATTACAAATAATTAATAATTTACTTTTGGTTCACTCATTAAGTTTATCCAAGCTACGTGGACAAGGTTATGACAGAGCTAGTAATATGCAAGGAAGAATAAATGGCCTGAAATCTTTGATTTTACAAGATGCCCCATCTGCATATTGTATTCATTATTTTGCTCATCAGTTGCAATCGACACTTGTAGCTCTTTCCAAAAATTACCCGGATGTGAATAATTTTTTTGATGTTGTCACTAATGCATTGAATACTATTGGAGTATCTTTTAAACGCAGGGAATCACTTAGAAAACACCAAGCAGAGAAGCTGGAAGAATTACTTAAATCTGGAGAAATACTTACTGGGCAATGATTGAATCAAGAACGTGGACTCCAACGACCGTGTGATACTTGTTGGGGATCCCATTTTAAGACCTTGGAAAATTTCATGATTATATTTTCTTCGATTATTAATGTGTTTAAGGATATGCAACAGAATAGACCTCATTCTCTTGAGAGATTTGCAACAAAAAAATCTTTTGGGCAATATTCAGGAATTTGGATTTGTGTTTATGTTGCACTTGATGTTCAACATGTTGCTTCTTACAAATGAATTGAACAAAGCTTTATAAATGAAAGATCAAGACATCGTCAATGCTATGAGCTTGCTTGACCTTGCAAAGGCAAGATTGCAAACAATGAGAGAAAGTGAATTGAAGTCTTTGATGAATGAGGTTTACTCATTTTGTGGTAAACATGATATTATGATTCCCAAAAATAGATGAAGACTACCCAAGGTCGAAGCGTAAGAAGTCTGATGTTTCATATGCACATCACTTTAGTGTGGAAGTATTTTATGCAGTTATTGATTTGCATCTTCATGAGCTAAATAACCGTTTTGATGTAGTGACTAGTGACTTACTCCTTGGCATGGATTGCTTGAATCCGGTCGATTCATTTGCTAATTTTGACAAAGACAGAATGATTAAGTTGGCCGAGTATTATCCAAGTGAGTTTGATGGCAACAAGCTTCGAGATAATGTGTAGCATAAGTTTGTCAGAAATTTCATGTGTTACAATGGCTGTTTAAGTCATTATTTATAGCTAAACTTAGGGAATAAGGTCCTAAGATCAAACCCCTCTTAAATGACAAACGAATCGATTTAATCCCAAAATAATAAATAAACTAAATAAAATGCAAGACTTAGCATTAAAATCGAGATAAGTTAGCGGACAACTTGGTTTCGAGAGCAGGATTCCGGAGGCAGCTATAAGAATATTGATAGACAGAAGATAAAGTATTATTTAGCTTAGAATAACGTGTAGCATAAGTTTATCAGAAATTTCGTGTGTTACAGTAGCTGTTGAAGTCATTATTTATAGCTAAACCCAGGGAACAAGGTCCTAGGATCAAGCCCCTCTTAAATGACAATACTGAGGGTCATTGATGAATATGGAACGACATGCTATGAATGCCAAAATTCTCTGTGACAAATGTATTTAATGCTGAAGAATATTCTTTACTGGTGGTAAATATTTATTTGTCCATGTTGATAATGTTCCCTTCGGGATCTACCCGATACCCCGAGGTTGTTGTCCTCGGTCTTGGCTTCCACTCACTTTGTCTTCCGTCTATTCCTGGTTCCACGTGTGACTCTATCACTCGAGTACTTGATGTGAAACGATTTTATCCTATACAAATAGTTCCCCTGCTTTTCGGTGGCACGTCTTTGTGTCAGTGAAAAGTTGGTGAAGATTCCTTTCTTGGCAAGAAATTTTCTAAACCCTTCTGAAAAATTTCTAACACTTGATTAGACGCACGTCTCTCCGCATTTAATACCCCAAATACGTGTTACTCTATGATTTAATAATATTTTCGTCGGTTCTCGAGGTAATCATGGCCATGATTTTAGCCGTCTATTTGTTTACATATACGCCTCATTCTTCTTCTTTTACACTTAATAGTTATACAAACTCTCTCAACTTCTTTGCATTCAACTCTTTCATGCTTTCACTCTTCTTTAACCTTCTTCTCAAAGAACTCTAATCACCTTCCGCTTATCATGGCTTCTCCCACTAAATCTTCCAAGAACTCTGATTTTCTCTTAAGTGGGGGTCCGAAGGAGAACAAAGATAAAGAAATCAACGTTGATGCTTACCCCCCTACGGTGAGCACCATCATGCCCAAAAGACTCAACACAGCCAAGGACTTCGAAGAGAAGTTTCCTTCTTCAAGTTCCCGCACTTGGGTTGTTGGCATATACCCTTCTTCCATCCACTCTTCCAGCATTTATGCTGTGAAGGAGGATTGTGATTGCCATAATCTGAACATTATTGCTCCCGAACTGGTGGAGCAAGTAACCTTCTCTAAGAAGGTCTTCATCTACGTTTATACGTATCCATTTACTTTGGGTGCATTTTCTTTGAGCGGGGGGATTGACCCCGTAATTTTGGAAATGTGCCATAAATGCCAGGTTTGCTTGGCACAAGTGGGCCCTTTTGTATGGTGTACAGTGGCCTGTCTATGGCGACTGTGTTAGGAGACGAAAGAGGAGCTCACCTTAGCTCGCATGATAAATCTCTACTCCCCCAAGATTTTTCGCGGGGAGTAATAAATTTCGGCAAACATGGCCACCATGCTTTGCTCACCAGCATGGATAACGACAACGACCATGGATGGATGTAGCAGTTTGTTATTTTTTCCACCAGAGATATCCTCCCGACCACAACTCCATCTTTCCCTGAGTTCCGGACTCGTACACGTAAGTTCAAAGTCTATTATTTTTTCTGAAAATAGGTTGTTTCATATCGTTATGATCCTTCTCTTTTCATTATTTCAGCAACTCGATGGACACCACCAAGGGTTGAAGGCTTGGACCAGTGGGTTCAGAAGATTTTGAACATCACCATGCTTGAGACCCGTCGGTGAAAAGAACTAGCCCCCAAATATGGGTGGAAGGCCAAAAATCATGGTAAGTTGACTCATGAAACTGATTTTGTCCTCATCTCATTTTTGTGCATAGGAAAATTGGTTAACCTCTTTTTTATCATTGTATTCAGGTCTCCCGCGGGGCTCTGTTACCATCCCTGAGGAGGATGTTTTGTCTTATCCCGCGGAGGCTTCGAGGTTGCTAAATGAGACTTTCACCCGAACAGGCGCCATCAGATCTGCTTCCGGTGCAAGTGCTTCCTCTCGGAGTCCCCGACCAGAGAACAAGCAACCAAAAATGTCACGACCCAAAATCTATTAAAGGTCGTGATGGCACCTGACACCACTGTCAGGCAAGCCAACACTAAATAGTTATTTAAATCCTCAATTTAGTATCTTCGAAATCATAAATTTTCCTTCAATTTAGCTAGTAAAAGATGAACTTTGAAGACTAATAATAACAACGTTTTCCAATTTCAATACTAAATATCCCTCCATTATCCCAGAACCCGGTGTCACAAGTGCATGAGCATTTACTAGGAAATAAAATAAAATTCAATAACTGTCCGGAATACAAATTTTGACAGAAAAGAAAATACCAATACTCTGAAGGAGACTCTGCTGGCTGCGAATCGTCTCATAAGATGCAGCTCACCTAAATCCCCGTATCAACCACGCCACTGCGCCCACAATGCCACTAAAAATGTACAGCAAGTGTAATATGAGTACGAAAACAACGCGTACCCAGTAAGTATCCAGTCTAATCTCGAAGAAGTAGTGACGAGAGGTCGACTCCGACACTTACTATAGCCAATAATAATATATCGGTAATATGATAAGTCATGGGTTTTATAAGACGACTACATACTCAATAACATGAAGCAGGTAAACAATTCTTTTGTTAATTGGAGATTTTATTTTCATATTTTAACAATTTATCTCCAGAAAATGAGGCCACATCAATCATCAATAACTCCAAAACAATCAATTAAGTCATGCCCAATCATGCCGAGATCGTACGGCCCGATCCAACATAATATTAAATTGTGCACTGTCGTAGGGTCGAATGGCACGAACCATAGATGCATCTATTTAATCTACCGAGGCGCTCGTCCTGTTCCACAAAAGGAAAACACAATCAAATAGTCAATCAAGTATTAATTCAAGGAGCATTTATCCAAGGGAATGTCCATCCTCTTTTAACGATCAAGAAAAATGAAGTTTAACCTTTTAGAAGTTCATTTACCAATTCGGTATAATTTAAGCATTTTAACCTTCCATCGTGCCAAGTTTGTAGGATCCTTTGACGACAACACCGAGGACTCGATACGGTCCTTCCCAATTCGGCCTCACTATTTTGTTCCCGAGGCACATGATCTAGCGTCCATTCCTTGAACCGGTGTAAAGCTACCTGTAGTTTATCCAAATACTGTTGCATTCTATCCTCTCGAACTTCGAAACTTTTGTTTACTTGGTTTACCACCAATAGAGAATCGCACTTAGCTTCGATGACTTCTGCTCCTAAGCTTTTAGCTAGCTCGAGACCTGCAATTATGGCCTCATACTCGGCCTCGTTGTTAGTCAATCTAGAAGTTTTAATAGATTGTCTAATGGTATCACCTGTGGGTGGCTTCAAGACTATGCTAAGTCCGGACCCCTTCACATTCGAGGGACCGTCTGTGAAAAGAGTCCATACCCCCGATGATGTACCCGAACTTAGTAAGAGTTCTTTCTCCACTTCGGGTACGAGGGTCGGCGTAAAATCAGCCACGAAGTCAGCTAGGATCTGAGACTTGATGGCCGTCCAGGGTTGATATTCGATATCGTACCCACTAAGTTCGACGGCCCATTTGGCCAATCGGCCCGATAGCTCGGGCTTATGCAAAATATTTCGAAGAGGGTAAGTGGTTAATACACATATAGGATGACATTGAAAGTATGGTTTCAGCTTTCGAGATGCGCTTATTAATGCGAGTGCTAATTTTTCCATGTGAGGGTACCTAGTTTCAGCATCCCCAAAAGTTCGACTTACGTAATAAACAGAAAATTGCGTACCTTGCTCTTCTCGAACTAATACCCCACTTACCGCAATCTCTGACACAGCCAAATATAGGTAAAGTTTTTCGTCTGCCTTTGGGGTATGAAGCAAAGGCGGGCTTGATAAGTATCGCTTTAGTTCCTCCAAGGCTCGTTGTCATTCCGGGGTCCATGCAAAATCCTTTTTCTTTTTGAGCAGGGAGAAGAAACGGTGACTTCGATCGGACGACCTCGAAATGAATCGACCCAAAGCAGTTATTCGCCCTGTTAGCCTTTGCACGGACTTCACGCTGTCCACGATCGTGATATCCTCAATGGCCTTGATCTTATCGGGGTTAATCTCGATACCCCGATTCGACACCATGAAGCCAAGGAACTTACCCAAGCCGACTCCGAAGGCACACTTCTCCGTGTTAAGCTTCATGTTGTATTTCCTCAAGATTTCGAATGTTTCCTGCAAATGAGCTAAATGGTCCTCTGCGTGCAGGGACTTAACCAACATATCATCAATATAAACTTTCATTGTTTTACCTATTTGTTCTTCGAACACTTTGTTGACTAGGCGTTGCTATGTAGCTCCTGCATTTTTTAGCCCGAAGGGCATTACGTTGTAACAATAAGTGCCAAACTTAGTAATAAATGAAATCTTTTCCTGGTCCTCCTGGTTCATCTGAATTTGATTGTACCCGGAGTAGGCGTCGAGAAAAGTTAGGGTCTCGTGGCCGGCCGTGGCATCAATCATACGATTGATGTTTGGCAATGGGAAAGAATCTTTCGTACATACCTTATTCAAGTCCTTATAGTCTACACGCATTCTAAGTTTGTTTCCTTTTTTAGGAACTACAACTACGTTGGCTAAGCATTCGGGGTACTTTACCTCCCGAATGGATCCTATTTTAAGAAGTTTGGTTACCTCATCCTTTATGAAAGCATGCTTTACCTCGGACTGAGGCCTCCTTTTTTGCTTCACTGGTTTGAACCTGGGTCGGTGCTTAGCCGATGTGTGGTGATTTCCGGTGGAATCCCTGTCATATCTAAATGGGACCAGGCAAAGCAATCCATATTATCAATAAGAAATTGAATTTTTTTTTCTTGAGTTCGGGGGTCAATCCCGTTCCCAGGTATACCTTTCTCTCGGGCAAGTATTCGATAAGTATGACTGTCGACGCCCCCTTTTTCCCAAGAGAAATCGGGTTTACGACATTTTTGGAAAAGACAACTCTATTCCCGTTTGGGAATTGGGTTTTGGAATTGAAGAGTCGCCACCTAATGATTATAGTGCATTAGGACACTTTAAGGAAGAGTTTGAGATGAAGAACCAGAGTTTGGGTAAGGGCTAGAAATTATCTCGAGGGGAAGGTGTTAGGCACCCCTCAAGATCCACTAGTGTGGTTCCCGGCCATGTTACAATTGTGACTGTAAGTGCAAACAACAAGTAAACAAATAGAGGTCTCAAATAGAAGGGGATTGACACATAATGTTGCAAGTGAATTGAAAATTTGGAGAAAAATAAAGAAAGCAGAGATTTTGAGGAAATGGTTTAAACAATTCTGAAAATAAACATAAACAAGTAAAGGGAAAGGGGGTCCTAGGTTTATAAATAATATGAATCACCCCCACACAACACCCGGTAACTGTTTATACACGTGGTGTTATCGCGTGGTCATCATATCCATATCTACCCTTCCCACCCCATTAAGGTATTAAAGCGTGGAATGTCTCGTTACTTATTGCATGCTAGTACCCGTCCCAATCCTATCAGTCCCGGAGGCATTTGGACTAACTAGTCCTAATGGGAGAGGGGTTTGGGGCCTTTTGGAGAGTTTTCAAAGGACAAAATACTAAGGCGTCAATCAAAACACATAATGCAAGTAAAGGGGAAAGCAAATAAGCAAGTAGGGCTCACATAAGCCTCCTAAAATCAGATAAAGCCATAGAGTTTAGCATGTCCTGCACGTACTGGTTTAGTCTTAAATTAAATTAAAGCGATGAGCGGACTGATTCAACACATATTTTTAGATAGGAAGTCTGCATTAGGCTTACTCGAATGCAGTTGTCTAAGACTGATCCAGTTGATTAGTTAAACCCCTTTTTTGTCTATGTGTTGGATAGAACTACTGATTTTAAAAAACAAGCCGATTTTAAAACGAAAAAAAAAGTTTCAAGAAAAGGGTACGTGGTTTAACAACTAAACGAGTTCCAGAATGCAGATCAGTTGGGAAATGTTTACCAGAGTTCATGCGAGTAGGTTTAGAAAGAAAAGTCGTTTGTTTTAGTAAAAACAACACTGTTTTGAATAAGTGAGACAATTTTGGTTTCGAAATCCCTATAGGCATGCTTTCTATACGTGATACCCTTTTAAATACTAATGGAAGCCTTGTAAACCAAGATATCTACATATGCCATTTTATTATTAAACCTATCCGTTTGCCTAATGATGCTATTATATGCAGAGATGCAAACCCCTATAGGCATGGTATCTACATGCAGAATTCTTATGAGCAGGATATCTGTATGATACACAGAATTCTTATAGGCATGGTTTCTACATATGACAGTGCAGAATTCCTATGAGTATGATTTCTATCTGTGAAAGTGCAGAAATCTTATAGGCATGATTTTTATATGTAGATGCATAAAGTTGTGAACATGATTTCTATGAAAGTGCAGAAATTCAGAAGCAAACCCTATAGACAGGATATCTATATGCTTAGTTGCAGGAATCGAATGTTAAATCCTATAGACATATTTTCTACGTGTGAAGTTGCACAAATCAGAAATAAAATCCTATAGGCATATTTTCTACCCTTTGTGCATAAAAGTAACCCCTCCCTTTTTCACTAAATCCCCACGAGTTTATACAATTTATTACAGACCAGTAGAACAAAACTGAAATTAAAAGTACATCAGAAGCTATCAGCTACATCCGAGCAGCCTAATTCAAACATAGTGTCTAATAATATGAGATTGAACCACCTCCGAGATCAGATTTCCAAGGCCTTCTCTTATCTATGGTGTTTCAGAGATCCAAGGGGTTTCAGGAACCCCAGGCAGTGCTTACACCCAAGATATTAATCAGAATGAGTTATAGTGTAGTGTGGAAGAGCCAACCCTCAAGTGTCCAAGTTCAGAGGGAGCTCAGGGGTCCCAAGGCAAGGCTCACAAGAGAGGGGCAGAACTTAAATTCTGAGAATGAGTGCAAGTGCAATAGAGAGGGGGGTAGGGAGTGTCAAAGCAGGCTGGTGGTCATACCCAACCATGAGGTAGGCTGGCACACCCCTGACCAAACCTGTTGGCCAAACATTGGAGAGTAAGGACCTATTGAAGGTCAAGCCATGGCCTGGGCAGTAATTAGAATGCTGTCAGGCCAAAGCTTTAACTCAACACACATAATAAGGGAATGGGGATGGGAAATTGAAAGAGCTTAGGACCCAAAGGGTCCAGTTCATGTCCATGGACAATAACTTCAGCTATATTGCCAT
Organism: Nicotiana attenuata; assembly: GCF_001879085.1. NCBI lineage: Eukaryota > Viridiplantae > Streptophyta > Magnoliopsida > Solanales > Solanaceae > Nicotiana > Nicotiana attenuata. The sequence continues at coordinate 116,217 of NW_017671199.1, read as the reverse complement.
GTTTTTGAACCATAGCTCAAAACACATAAGGGGATATAGGAATCGGATTCATTACAAGAAATGGGCAGAACACATTATACAAAGATTAAATACTTCAGACATTAAAGTGAACATGGACATAAGAGCTGGTAAGTAAACACATTGGGGTTGGGGCTAGAATTAAAACTAGGACATACCAGTTTTAGAAAGCAAAGAGAGCAGAAATCTTGTAACAGGCCACAATACAAATAGCAAGAGTATACTTATAAGTGTGAGTCTGAGTTCAGAAAAAAGACTCGAGTGTTGGTCGTGTGTGTGTTAAGAAAGGAGCAGGTATTTATAGTTTGAAATTAGGCAGGGAACAAAGGTAAGAAAATAATCATGTATCAATTAGAATCAATCAGCAGCAGAAAATCCTTTGATTGAGGAGTTCAAATTTGAACGATAAAGGGCAGAAATTATTTAAGGAAGGAGATCAAGTAAACATATTGTCCATAGCATACAAATAAGGGGTAAATACATAGGGTTTTAATTAAGGAAAGGAAATTTGAAACACACGGTTAAGTAAATAAGGCAAAAACAAAGTAAATCAATTAGTACATAGTAAATCAGGGAATCGGGGATTCGAAATCACTAATGAACCAAGTCAGAAATAAGGGAATCGAAAGGTTAAAGAGAGTTTTCAAATAAAACAAGGAAAGAATCAATCATGCTTACACAAGGAAGTCTGAAATCAGTCCCAAAATTCTAGAGGGACAACCAGTGTATATAAAGAATGCACAACATCGGGCGTGTGAGGTTAAATCATGACAAAGAGAAACAATAATGCTAGCGATACATGATAGTCGTATAGGCTAATCAGAAGCATGCTAAAGAGTCAAGTAAACAGGGTCTCATAGATTTTAGCAAAAAGTCAGAACCACATGGAGAAACAAAGTTGAAACAAAGACGAAACAACTTCAGGAACTCAGAGATTAGGGTTTTGAAACCAAGCAAGTTTAGAGATGAGAAGCACACAAATCACGTAACAAGTGGCCTCAAACTCGAAAGAAACCCCCAAATTCAAGGGTTTTTACCATTAATCGAGTCTAGAGACGAAAACAAGCAAGTCAGGCAAAAGAATACTAACGAAATAAGTTCAGAAAACTCAAAGGGACTGAGACCTTAAACATGTATTTCCCAGAAAACTTCATGAAAACATAATAAAAGAAAAATCGTGCAAAATACAGTAGGGGAAGTCATAAGAGCAAGATAGAAGAAAACACAGTAGAAGAAAACACATAAGAATCACAATAAAGCATGTAAAATCAGAGAAACCCTAAATCGGAGAAGATGAAAGGTTTGAAAGCAAACTTTTGAAAGAAACATTGAGAAATCGTTTGAAAACCTTAAAATAAACATAGATCTAGAACAGATCTAGAGGAATCAGGAGAACCTCGAAAGGCTAGGGTTTCAGAAGAACCCTAGAAGCGAGAAAGCCTGGAAAAGCCACGATCTAAGCTAGAGAATATCACAATCAGGCTCAAAAGACCAAGAGCCACCGGAGCAAAACCGGAGATGGCCGGGATCTTCGAATCGATGAAGGTCTAAGTGAGGACCTTCGAGGTCTGGCCTCGAACCTTCAGGTATCAAGCACGTGAGAGCAGTAGGGGTGAGAATAGGTCGTCCATGGTTAGAACAGCCATAGATTCCGGTGGATTTAAGGTTGGAGGTGGCAGAGAGCGATTAGGGTTTCGAGAGAGCTCGAGAGCTTTTGAGAGAAGAGAAGAGTTAGAGGCGGTGCTTCTGAAAGAATGGGGTAGGGTTTAGGGGTCGTTTGGAATTAAAAAGGAAAGAAGAGATCTGGGCCGTTGATCAAAATGATCAATGGCTCAGATTTTAAAAAGAAAACGGGCGGGTTTGGGCGATTGGATCAAGTAATCGGATTTAAATTGATTTGGGGTTGGGATTCGTTAGAATTGGGGTGCAAATTGGGCTGTAATTGAAATGAAATTGAGGCCATATTTTAAATAGCCACTTTTCCCCCGTTTTATTTTATAAAAATAGCGATGATGGTTTTTAAAAATAAATTAAAATACTGAGTAAACAAATATTACATAAATATATTAACTTAAAAATACTGGAACTAATTTTGTAATTATAAAATGCTATTAATCACAAAACATGCTATAATTGCAATTATATGCAATTTAGCTTTAAAAATACCAAATAAATTTGTAAAAATATGCAAAAATTACCTTAATTATATTTTGGTGCAAATGTGAGAATAAAAATGAATTATTCGCCAAAATAATAATTTTGGGAATAATTATTGGATTTTGTTGTATTAAAATAGGCAATGAATTGGTTTAAAAATCATTAAAAATGCCAGAACTCTTGGGTGTGCTTATATATGCACATATATGCTATTTTGGAAGTATTTTGAGTATAAAATTACTAGGGAAAAATTGGGTATCAACAATGACCTGCTCTAGTTCCTCGACAGTTGACTTGGTTGCATCGGACTCTTCGGGAGCAACGAAGGTTCGAGGAGTAAGGAAGTCCTCTTCTTCGTCTTCGATTACCTATTGCTCTGACTCCATCTAGGCTGGGGGCTGTGATTGCTATTTAGCCACTTGCTTACCTTTGGTGCTCGATTTCCCTGAGGTCAAAGGCTCTAGTATCGGCACCACTTCCTCGATTGCAAACATCTCTTTTGCATCATGTTGCTCTCCGTAGACCGTTTTCATTCCTTCCTCTGTTGGGAACTTCATCATCTGGTGAAGAGTTGAAGGCACTGCCCTCATGTTGTGTATCCATGGTTTCCCGATGAGTGCATTATACCTCATGTCGCCTTCGATGATATGGAATTTAGTGTCTTGCACGGTCCTGGCTACGTTTACTGGCAAGATAATCTCTCCCTTTGTTGTTTTGCTTGCCATGTTGAAGCCATTTAAGACCCGGGATGCAGGTACAATCTGATCTTGTAGGCCGAGTTGTTCCACGACCCTCGATCTGATTATGTTTGATGAGCTACATGGATCCACTAAAACACGTTTAACTTGAATTTTATTTAAAAGGATAGAGATTACCAGGGCGTCGTTGAGAGGATGAGATACGCCTTCTGCTTCCTCATCGCAGAATGATAAGACATCCTCGGGCACATAGCTCCGAGTCCGTTTTTCTCTTATGATTGATACTTTGGTGCGTTTGAATACAGGCCGTTGATGGACATCGATTCCGCCAATGATCATGTGGATTACATGTTGTGGTTCTTCTTGCTCATTTTTCCTTGCATCTCTCTCCCTAAAGTGATTCTTAGCCCAATCACTTAGGAATTCTCGAAGGTGGCCCTCGTTGAACAACGAAGCAACTTCTTCCTTTAGCTGCCTGCAATCCTCTGTTCCATGACCATGTGTGCCATGATACTTGCTCATCAAGTTTGGGTTCCTTTGAGAAGGATCGGTCTGTATAGGCCTGGGCCACTTAGTGTCTTTGATTCTTCCAATAGCTGACACAATCCCTAATGCTTCTACGCTGAAGCTGTACTCCGATAATCGAGGTGCCTCTGCGGGATCGGTATGCTTATCGAATCCGCTTTTACTCATGAGTCCCCGAGAACTTTGACCTCGATTGTCTCTCAGATCGTTCCGAGGAGCGTTCCGACCTGAACTGTTGTTCCTTCGATCAATATACGGTTGATACCGTTCCCTGTTCGTATCCCTCGGGGGCTTGGCCGCGAACCTGTTAGGATGAACCGAACCCGAGGGGGCTCCCAACTGATCGTCCTCGACCCTGATTTTTGATTGGTAACGGTTGTGCACATCTAACCACGTCACAGCTGGATACTCGATCAAGTTCTGCTTTAATTGTCGAGATGCATTCGAGCTCCGTTCATTGAAACTCTGCATAAAGGCCTATACTGCCCAGTCGTCGGAGACCGGTGGTAATTTCATTCTTTCCATCTGAAACCTGGACACGAACTCCCTTAACATCTCGTCGTTCCTTTGTTTTATTTTGAAGACATCCGATTTTCTCGTGGCCACCTTTACGGCCCCGGCGTGTGCTTTCACGAAGGCATCTGCTAACATAGCAAACGAGCCAATAGAGTTAGGAGCTAAGTTGTGATACCAAATCATAGCTCCATTTGATAATGTTTCTCCAAACCTTTTTAACAAGACCATTTCGATCTCATCGTCATTCAAATCATTTCCTTTGATCCAGCAAGTGTATGGAGTAATATGCTCGTTAGGGTCGGTTGTCCCGTTATATTTGGGTATATCGGGCATGCAAAACTTTTTAGGAATAGGCATCGGAGTTGCACTTTGGGGGAATGGTTTTTGTATGAAATTTTTGGCGTCTAAACCTTTCAAATCTGGAGGTGCCCCCGGTATTTGGTCTACATGGGAGTTATAAGTTTCCACCTTCTTATCATTGTCTTCAATTTTCTTTTCTCCAAACTCGATCCTCTTAGTGAGTTCTTCGAGCATCTTCATAATTGTGGGGTCAGTCCCCGAGCCGCTTTCATATGCTCTTTCTAGTGCCGGTTCAGTACATCGAGAGTCAGCTGGTTCGGCAGTATTTGGAGTTTTATTCTGACTCTGAAGTTGAGCGATGGCGATTTGTTGAGCCTGCAGCATCTCGAATATCACTTGGAGGCTGACTCCCCCATCTCCTATTCCTGGTGTTCCTTGGTCCCATAGTCGGGCTTTCCTGCGTACACTCCCTTCGAGGTCTGTGCCTAAGTTGGTGTTTAGAGCAATATGAGAACTAAAATCAACTGGTTCCATATTAGGCACTTCCCCAGGGTTTACCGGTGGTACATCGACCCCTACATTGTTGTTTTCACCAAGACCTTCGTTGTCATGAATAGGTGCATTTTGTGAGCTAGACATATTTCGGCCTGTGAAAAAAAAATCTTGACAAGAAAAAGTGTAAAGATAACGTGTGTAATAAGAATCAGTAAAGAAACAATCACTATTATCTTTAGCCCCACGGTGGGCGCCAAACTGTTTACGTCGAAAATATGAGTAACAATTAAATTTGATTTGTGATTTTAAAGATACGTGATTATATTCAATACCAATTAATAATCAAGTAATATGAAGTAGAAATGAAAGAAGTAAGTGAATCAAACCAACATAACTCAGCAGCAGTGACCTCGAGGTGGGTTTAGAATAATAAGAACAATTAAGCAAGAACGGTAAAGTAAAAGCAGTAGAGTTAAATGACAATTCTCATACAGTAGGCAAAAATTAGAGAGTATATTCTTTTCTCAATGATTAGATGATGCTACAAATGATTGGGGTCCCCTTTATATAATAGGGGAACCCTAAATAAGGTATATTTCTATTTACAGTACAGAATATTCTTGATACAGCTGTCTAACCGCTTAGTACGGAATCGTACAATCATATTCCGGGATTTATGCCATGATTTTGAGGACGTGGCAGGAATCTAGCCCGTTCTGCTACAAATCAATAACGGTACTATTGCGGGGTCGAGCGTACTCGGCTTCGGCGTCCATTGTACTTTGATACTTGGTCATTGCATCCTACCTTCGAGCTCGGATACGATCCATTGGGCTCAAATTCGACCTTGCCCAAACTCGGGCTCGAGATGAACCCTCGAGCCTATAAATCGGAGGCCTCTGATTTTGACCGTATACCGGTATAATTGTGTACCTTTTTTTTATAACCGTGTATTGTATGTCAGCAACATTTCACTTGCAGAGCCAAAGATGGTAAAGGTTAATCTTCGTGCTGAAAGTTTTGACCTGCATGAAATTGGTGTCAATATGTTTACCAGCTTTGCCAGTAACTACCACCGCAAACTAAATTTATACAGGAACACCCAAGAACGAAATAATTGACTCAACAGCCTACTATCCCATGGTATTCAAATTCAGTGCTAATTACAAAAGCTGAAACACCCAACAATCTAGTCAGGGGTCCATCATTAGAGGATCTTCACAGAAAGATTTTCAATGAGAGAATTTAAAGTGCAGAATATAATGTTGTGTGCATACTCAGAATATAATGTTGTGTGCATAGTCCTTAACATTAATAATTCTAACAGTAATTATTCACATTGTATTCTTAATATCTTGGCATAATTCGATACATGTAGTTGCGAATGTTTCTACTGTAGATGAGGGATACGGCCTCTTGAGATACAACTATTCGTACAAGCATCTGGGGTATTGTAAAACTCTACTGTTTATACTTACAGCTTGTTATGAAGTCCGAGTATATAGCCACTGAAAGGCCAGGAGAAGTATAAGCCACATTACAAGAAGGCCAAGCTAAGACAGACAACTTGCTTAGTATTCAATACAGAAAAGCCAATAACTTGCTTAGTATTCAATACAGAAAAGCCAAGTTACTGAGTACTTGTTCATCATTCGACACACAGAATCAAGTACTAGCATTAATGCATATCTTAGGAACACCCTGTTGTTTTCTATTTAAATTGCTGGCATGGGTAATATATCCCAGGCTCAGTGATTTTTGTATACAAGTAAAAAACAGATGCCGAAAGCAATACTATCAGAACCTAAGTACTTACATGGCCCAAAACTTCAGGCTGGCATCTTTAAGAAATCTGAACAGTATAAATCCATGTTTAGATAGTTCACGATATCGTAATTTGAACTAGGCTTCAATGAAAATCATCAAGTGATGTATCTCTTTGTTAACTCCTGGTTCTCCTCCCAAATTTCTATATAGAATCTGCAAGACAAGATAAGCTAAAGCATCAATAATGAGATACATTGGAGTTAAATTTCATAATTTTTGGACGAAAAGTCAACTTAGATACATTGGACCAGAGAGCATATTACTTATTTCGAGGCTATAACATCTTACTGGAAAATTTAGTATCAATTACTCAAATAGTCACTCGAGTATCTCAAATTATCTCTCAAAGTCACTTTTCTTTCGTTTGTAACAACAAAGTCACTCAACTATACCTATTTCACTCAGAAGGTCACTCAACTAGATTTTCAAAATTTTGGATTGCCAAATACCTATTTTACCCTCTAAATTATAAATACTTATCTTATCTTCTTTTATTTTTTCAAAAAACTTTTTAATATTATGATTTTCCCTTTTTAATTTATATTATGGACTTACCTATAGAATAAATAAATATTTTTATAAATTAAGAAATAAAAAGTATTCAAGCATCTATAATGCTGGAATAACAAAATAATGAGCATAGTAAAAAAATTAATTAGAATAATTTATTTATAATAATAATTTTATTATTAACAACAAAAATTCAAAAATTTATTTACATAATTTAGAATGAAAGAAAATAAAGGTTATAAAATATATATTCCATGCACGTAATATAAAAATAATTATTTAAATTAGAGTATTTTTATAATATACATTATATCTTCCTAAAAATTATGCTCTTGGTGCAGCCTCCTCATCATCACAAGCACCTACAAGGAGTTTTAGTGACCAAATCTTAACATAGCTTGAGTTAAGACCCAGTAATGTTCAGGCTTTGAAAAAAGAATCAAACAAGGCACTCACCAAAGTAGACTGCCCATGTGAATCAAGCACCGATAAGTATCCGATGTCCATGCAATATAAGACTTTTCAAACATCAGATTTCACAAAAAACTTGAACTTTGAGCAAGCCCTAGATTTAATAACTGTCTTCTAGAGAAACAAAGAGAAATACCTTGCTTTCCCTTTTTATTTTGGTTTTGATTCCAGGTACTTTTATCCCAAAGATGAGCTTGACCCGCCCATCAATGCCTAGTCCCATTGGAATTTAAACAAAAAAAAAAAAAAAAAAAAAAGGAATCAAAATTTAGCACAAAATTTTACCACATAAGCAAACAGATCATTAACGGTAAAGCAATGCTGAGTGGGAAAGCTTAAAGAGAAGGAAAGCTTCATGCTCTACCTTATCAAACTAAAACTTTTTTAAAAAAAAAATTGAAAAACTATATTAAGCTCTTTAAGACTTCAGTAACACATCATAAGTGATAAATGGACGTTGAGGATTACCTAAAACCATATAAGGAGATCAAGGCCCTTAAATCCCACCGATGTGGGACAACTCACAACCCCAAAAGCTAGCTTATGAGGTGAGGATTACCCAAGACCCTCCCTACGCCCAGGCCTGCAAACTGGAGCGTGGACAACATAAATAGGGACTCAACATCGGCAACAATAATTGAGATGTGCCTGACTCTGATACCATGATAAATGGACATTGGGCCTAACTCAACCCTAAAAGCTAGCTTATGAGGTGAGGATTACCCAAGACCATATAAGGAGACCAAGGACCTCAAATCCCACCTTTGTGGGACAACTCAACATGATAGGTATTTTTTATAAACACATAAAAAGGCTCTTTAGAATATTGAAAAGAACAACTAATTGAGAGAATGAGGCAGGCCACACTAGTCACTAGTAGACATTTTTTGATGAACTATTTGCTTCATGCAGAGCATGGCTCTCATAAACCTACCTAATGCCGTTTTCTATTAAAAACTTTTTGAAGAGCTCATCACCATGTGGGGTTTGTAAGCTAACATGTGGCTGCACCCAATTGTATCCGAAATTGGAGCATTTCACAATTTGAGGAGCAAAGAATACGATATCGAGTGCTTCATCCTCAAGATGCTTTTAAATGAAGTTGTACTTTCGACACCTAATCAATGGTAGTGAAACAAGACCTATACGTAGGATTTATACGTGAGATTCATTACCATCACTGAGGTTTATCTTTAACATTCGCAATACAGTACTATCTTGATCTGCCAACACAGCAAATTTTGAACTCTGATTCATGGATGTTCATCTCCTTCCCCTAATATGTAAAATCCAGCCATCCTAAGCTTTCTAATTTGTATTTTAGTTCTTCCTGTTGTCTCATCAGGCAACCAATTGCTGAGACTATATAGCTGATAAAGAAATAGACCTTAGGCCTACTCAAATCCAAAACCTAGCTAATAGTATCAGAGTCGGACCCATCCTACCCCTTTGTTTCACCGATGTCGATATATTATTCACGCTCCAATTAGCAGGTACGGGCATGAGTTTTATTTATTTATTTTTTTTGTGGGTGGG